>NC_057727.1:8310862-8336451 GCF_004010195.1 Chiloscyllium plagiosum
CCTCCTCCTCCTCTTCAATCCCGCCGATATCTCGGCTCCGAAATCAAACCGGCGCACAAGCCGATGTCGGCGATATCTAACCGATACCTTCCCGATTATTCACCGACTCTTCTGCATTTACCTCAGCCAAAGCGCGACTAGATCGTCCGGCGCAGTGGGTTTTTTGACGGATTCATCGGCTTTTTCTGTCGTGTTTTGATAAACGATAGATGATTTGTAGCGTTTAATACAACATTTATTTGTTTTTCTGTTTCCTCACTTGCTGCCGTCCAACGCCCGGTTCGTCCACTCGGGATCGAGCTCCGATCCGGTAACCCCTCCCCCCACACACACACAACGCTGCACACCGCGCAATCAAACCTGCAGCGGGGCAGCCCCCTTATCGGCGTGTGTCTAGCCCAATGGCAGCCCGGGGGCGGGGCGGCTGGTGGACAGATTGACCAATCGTGGCCGCGAAAATGGTGGGCGGTTCCCTCCCGGCTCCGCCTCACCCCACTGCGAGCAGGTGCGGTTGCGCTCCGCGCTCCCCTCCAATCCCATCTCACTCTCCCGCCGCCGCGCTGATTGGCAGGCATCCGCCGGCCAATCGGAAAGGCCGCTCCGCCATTGACGTCATTAAGGCAACCTCTGGTTTACCCTCCACTGGTTGCCATGGGAACGGCTGGTCCAAAAAAAACAAAAGGGGAGATTCCCCAGCCTGGGAATTCCTGCAACAAGATGCCTTTAGAAGAAAAAGGAGTTCCCTCCCTTCTTATCCAGTTCTTCCCCTTCTCAAACTTTACAACAATAGTTAAAAATCACACAACACCAGGTTACAGTCCAACAGGTTTATTTGGAAGTGCTTCCAAATACACCTGTTGAACTATAACCTGGTGTTGTGTGATTTTTAACATTGTCCACCCCCAATCCAACACCAGTCCTCCACATCCTCTTTACATCAATCGTGTTTTCAGCTGCTGTTTGATTTTTCTTAGGGTGTTTTGAATGCAGTAATCTCTATGTCACCAAAACTAAACGCCAAGAGTGGATATAAACCCTCATCAAGAGTGAGTTTCATTCACATGACACTGTAATCTTTTGCTGGTCCTGCTCCACAATGGTTTCATTGTCATCTTTGGACTCTGAATTCCAGGATTTATTAAATTGAAATTCTACCGTCTGCCACGATGGGGTCTAAACATTACATCTAGGATGTTGTGGTTCTGTTCGCCGAGCTGGGAATTTGTGTTGCAGACGTTTCGTCCCCTGTCTAGGTGACATCCTCAGTGCTTGGGAGCCTCCTGTGAAGCACTTCTGTGATGTTTCGTCCGGCATATCTTCTCACAAACTTTGATTACATCTAGGATACATGATGGTTTCTTGTGGGACACCCAACTAGACTGACACATTTGTTTTTTTAAATTCATTTTTGGGTGTGGGCATCACTGGCTGGCCAGCATTTATTGCCCATCCCTAGTTGTCTTTGAGAAGGTGGTGGTGAGCTGAAATCTTGAACAGCTGCAGTCCATGTGTTGTAGGTAGACCCACAATGCCCTCAGGAAGGGAATTCCAGGATTTTGATCCAGTGATAGTGAAGGAATGGTGATATATTTCCATGTGAGAATGGTGAATAGCTCGGAAGGGAATTTGCAGGTGGTGGTGGTGTTCCACCTGATGAAGGAGCGGCGCTCTGAAAGTTAGTGCTTCCAATTAAACCTGTTGGACTATAAGCTGGTGTTGTGTTATTTTTAACTTTGTACACCCCAGTCCAACACCGGCATCTCCAAATCATGACTATGTATTTGTGCTCTTGTCCTTCTACAGTACCTGGAATTGGTCATGGCTTTGAAAGGCGGTATGTAAAGATGTTTATTGAAAGATGCATTACGTGGTCCTAACATGAATAACAACTTAGAGAGGAGAAAGTGAGGACTGCAGATGCTGGAGATCCCGAAACGTCGATTCTCCTGCTCCTTGGATGCTGCCTGACAAACCTATTGCATTTCCAACGCCCCTCCCCCAAGTCTCTCCTCCCTACCTTTTATCTTAGCCTGCTGGACACACTTTCCTCATTCCTGAAGAAGGGCTCATGCCCGAAATGTTGATTCTCCTGCTCCTTGGATGCTGTCTGACCTGCTGCGCTTTTCCAGCAACACATTTTCAGCTAACAACTTGGAGAGGCTAGGAAACACATCCCTCCAACCCCGATCAGTCATTTATGTCCTTTTGAGTGGAGCTTATTTCATGACACGACTTAACCTTTACAGGAACAACTGGCTAATGCAACATTGTGCAAGCTCATTTGCATACAAAGGAAAAGTATCTATGACCAAGGTAACTCACCCAAGATACTGTTCTCCTTTGTTCTGACTACTATGTGCTTCAAGCACAGTGAGCTGGAGTGATAATATGTACTCATTTCTGATGAAGGGCTCCTGCCCGAAATGTCAATTTTCCTGCTCCTCGAATGCTGCCTGATCTGCTGTGCATTTCCAGCACCACTCTAATCTTGACGCTGATTATATGTATTGCTGAAAATTAAGATCCTGATGTAACTCTCACTCCTGCCTTCTGTAAGCAATGTTGGCAGAGAGGCTGAAGTGCATCATCAACACCAGACATCATATTTTAATTTAAGTTTTATTTAGACTTGTGTTTTTGTCACAGTGAATTAATAGTTCCCCTCTCACCCGGTGCCAAAAAGAAGTTATAGCACACACCCATCAGGGAAACATACAAGTAACAAGATACAGAGGGAAGAAAAAGTCAGCTGATGTCCATTAACCTGCCATTACTATGCAAACTGGTTCAGGTGAACATGGGACACAGTAGTTCCTTAACCCTCAGCTGCAGAATGTCCACAACTCCTTATAAACATAGAAGCAACGATTTGGCCAACCAGGAGAAAGTGAGGATTGCAGATGCTGGAGATTGGAGTCGAGAGCATGGTGCTGGAAAAGCACAGCAGGTCAGGCAGCATCCGAGGCGCAGAAAAATCGACATTCCGAGCAAAAGCCCTTCACCAGGAATCAGCCTAGTCTGTCATTCAGCATTATCATGACTGATTCTCTTTCTCAATATCATAATCCCACTTTCTCTCCATACCTTTTGGCACATTTAGCATCTAGAAATCTATTTTTCTTAAACATGCTGCCTGGTCTGGAGTGTTTTTGTTCTGGAGAGATGTTGGGTAAACTCAGATTCCTTTCACCTGGAAAGTCGAAGGCTAAGGAGTGACCTGATAGCGGTCTACCAAATTATGAGAGGCAATATTAGGTGGATAGTCAGAGGCTTTTTCCCGGGTGGAAAGGTCAACTACAAAAGTGCACAAATTCAGGATGAGAGGGGGAATGTTGAGGGGAGAAGTGCGGGGAAAACCTTTGACCTAGATGCTGATGAGTGCCTGGAACACATTGCCAGTGGAGATGGTGGAAGCAGGCATGTTAGAAATGTTTAAGGTATATGTTGATAGACACGTGAATGGGAGGTGAATGGAGGAATAGAAACCAAGCTTGGGCAATAAATAGCAGGTCTAAATAAGGATTAGGAATGGACACAGGCTTGTGGGTCGAAGGGCCTGTTCCTGTGTTGTATTGAATTAAATTGAATTGTATATATTCAGTGACTCGATGCCCACAGCTTACTTTGGTGTGGAATTCAACTGGTTCACTAACCTTTGAGTGAAGGAATTACTCCTATTCCAGTTCAAATGGCCTACACCATATCCTGAAATTTGATCCTTTATTCTGGACTCCCTAGTCATAGAGATGTACTGCATGAAAACAGACCCTTCGGTCCAACTTTTCCATGCCGACCAGATATCCTAAATAAATCTAGCCCCATTTGCCAGCATTTGGTCCATATCCCTCCAAGCCTTTCCTATTCATATACCCATCCAGATGCCTTTTAAATGTTAGAATTGTACCAGCCTCCACAACGTCCTCTGGCTGCTCATTGCATACAGGCACCACTCTCTGCATGAAAAAATTTGCCCCTTAAGTCCCTTTTAAATCTCTCCTCTCACACCTCTACTTTTGAATTGTCACACCTGAGGAAAAAGAGCTTGTCCATTTACCCTATCCAGGCCACTCATGATTTTATAAATCTCTATAAGGCCACCCCTTCAGTCTCCGATGTTCCAAGCAAAGTACCCCCAATCTATTCAACCTCTCCCTATAGCTCAAACACTCCCAATCTTGCCATTTTGTCACAATTTTATACAAATCAATGAAATCCTCCGTCATTCCTTGAAACTTCAGTGATTCTTGGCCGAGTCAACCTAATCTCTCCTCAAACCACAAATCTGCCGCCCCCGGAATCAGTCTGGTGAACTTTCGCTGCTGTCCTTCGTATGGCAAGTATATCTTTTTTTAGATAAGGCGACCAGTTTCAACTGAGCAAAGGTTGTGAGATTCCACACTTAAAATTCTCCCAAAATATAACTGGTAATGTCTGAAACTGAATAAAAATGACATGTACAATATGAAGATATTAGATTTCTTTTGAACTTGCATTATAAATCCATTGCCTGTTGTATCACTAAATCAGAACATTTAGCCTTGAAGCAGAAGAAGCCAAGCGGCAGTGTCATTGAAGTGTTCAAACTGTTGAGTAGTTTAGATAGAGTGATTAAGAAGGATCTATTTCACTAAGTAGGGAGGTCAGTAACCAGGGGCATAGAATTGATGTACAAGCAAAATACCAAGGATGCTGGAGATCTGAAATAAAAGCAGACGGTAGCACAGGGGAATGGGGAGTGTGTTCTGAATTTGTGAAATTGGTTTATGTTTGTGTTGAAGAGATTTTGTCCACCCTGAGACAGATAGAGGGTTTGGAACTCACAGTTTGAATGAATGGTAGAGTTAGAAACCATCATTGAATTTTTTATAAAAAGATCACTCTTAGATATGCACATGAAGTATGATAATGTAAAACTTGCCTCACATATCTCCTTTAAACCTTTTCCCTTTTTAAACCTATGTCCCGTGGTATTTGACATTTTTACCTTGGGAAAGTGACTTCAACTGTCCACCTAATCCATGCCTCTCATAATTTTATATAGTTTTGTCAGGTTACCCCTCAGACTCTGAGGCTCTAGTGAAGACAATCCACTTCCTTTGACTCCATGTACAAATTCCTTCCGTTGTCCTTGAGTGAACCTACCCTTTCCATAGTTATCCTCTTGCTTCTAGGACAGTTAAGTGACTGCTGGTCATGCACATGGACAGCAGTGAATTGAGGGATGCGTAGGTTAGGTTATTTTATTTTAGGTTAGGTTTAATCCTCGGCACAAAAATGTGGGCTGAAGGGCTTGTTCTGTGCTGTACTTTTCTATGTTCTATTTTCTACATGTATAAAATGCCTTGTGATCCTCCTTAATCCTGCTTGCCAAGGATATTTCTTGGCTCCTTTTTGGTTGTTTGTTTAATTTCTTTCTTGTTTCCTTTATATTCCTCAAGGATCTTGTCTGATTTAAGTTTCCTAAACCTGACATATGCTTCCTTTTCTTTTTGACTAACATTTCAATATGTATTGTCATCCAGGGTTCCTGAATTTTGCCATCCATCTTTCATCCCTACAGGAAGTTCTTAGTCCCGAACTCTGATCAACTGGCCTTTAACAAACTCCCACATGTCAGATGTGGAGTTCCCCTGAAACAGCCATTCAAGCAGTCCAGTTAACACTCATCAGGTTGATTCCTGGAATGAAGATGCTGTTTCATGAGGAAACACTGTACACTTTGAATCTAGACTCATTGGAGTTCAGCAGAATAGTTGGTAATCTTACTGAAACATATAGGCTTCTGTGAAGTCTTGACAGATTAAATGCTAATGTTTCCTTGGGGTATTCCAGAACCAAGGGGTAATGTATCAAAATAAGACCATGTCAAATAACCATTAATCTTTGGAATTTTCTACATCAGCAAACAATGGAGGCTGGGCCATTGAATATATGTTACAACTGGAGATCAGAACCCTGAAGTACATAGACATTCCTAATTTGTGCTTTGAAAATGTGTTTTTTTAAAAGGCAGATACAGTCAAAAATGGCTACAGATGTAAGTTATATCTTTCTAGAGAATGAGACTGATGGAATGCAGCACCTAAAATGTCAAAGGAACTTCAAGTACACAGAACTGAGATCTCTTGTCACTGCCAAGATAACAAGGGGCTGACATATCCTGTTCAACATCAAGCCAGCCCCTGAGGATTATGTCCCAAACTGCAGACACATTTTATGTTTTTTCTCTTTGCAGAATACATAAGGACAGAAGGTTAAAAATCCAGCTTAAATTCTACTGGAGGGACTTGTGAGACTGAACCTTCTCGAAAGTGTTCGCCTGAATTCAAACATTTGCAAGCTGTGAAAGTCACAACCAAAAAACTATCACCTGGTTATCCCTGTGCTACAGACAAAGACTTTCTCCCACACTGAGTGTGAAATTTCAGCGAGCTCATTGGACAACAAAAGGGAGATCCTTTCTAACTCCGGTGTTGCAAGCCAGTTAAAAAAATCAGGACGAAAGAATTTCAATCAATCCACAAAACCAAAAATCTGGAAAATCATCTGTTCAACTGCCAATATCAACACCACCGACGCAGCCCACTAATGATCAGAAGATCATGTGATCTGCTCGTCACAAACAATTTAGTGATTGATCTTTATACTTTTAACTTCTTGGCTCACCTCTTAATTCTAATCTGCAATTATATGCACGCATTACCAATTCTTGTCATGTTTACTAAGTAATAATCTCACTTTCCTTTTAACTTCAAGATTGCAGGTTAAATTGGCTCCTTTTAAAACATAAGTTCATTTGGGTCTGGGAGAAACACATTGAGTCAGAGAGTCATACAGCACAGAAACAGACCCTTCGGTTCAACCAGTCCATGCCAAACATAATCCCAAACTAAACTAGTCCCACCTGCCTGCTCCTGGCCTAAATCTCTCCAAACCTTTCCAATTCATGTCCTTATCTAAATATTCTTTAACTGTTGTAATTGCACCCGCATCCATCACTTCCTCAGGAAGTTCATTCCACATGCAAACTGCTGTGTGTGTAAAAAATTTGTTCCTCATACCTTTTTTAATCTCTCTCCTCTCACCTTATAAATATGTCCCCAGTCTAGAAATCCCCTATCCTAGGGAAAACACCACTACCATTAATCCAATCTATACCCCTCATGATTTCATAAACCTCTATAAGGTCACATCTCAATCTCCAGTGAAATAAGTCTTAGCCTATCCAGCCTCTCTTTATAACTCAAACCTTCCATATCTGGCAACATCCTGCTAAATCTCTTCTGAACCCTCTCTAGCTTAATAATATTCTTCCTGTGACAGGGTAACCAGATGTGGACACAATACTCCAGAATGTCTCACCAATGTCCCGTACAATCTCAACATGACTTCCCAACTCCTATACTCAAAGGACTGAGCAATGAAGGCAAGCGTGCTAATCGCCTTTTAACCACCCTGTCTACATGTGATGAAAACTTCAAAGAATTATGTACTTCAACCCTAGGTCCCTCTTTTTAGATTACATTACAGTGTGGAAACAGGCCCTTCGGCCCAACAAGTCCACACCGACCCGCAACCCACCCATACCCCTCCCCTAACACTACAGGCAATTTAGCATGGCCAATTCACCTGACCTGCACATCTTTGGACTGTGGGAGGAAACCGGAGCACCCGGAGGAAACCCACGCAGACACAGGGAGAACATGCAAACTCCACACAGTCAGTCGCCTGAGGTGGGAATTGAACCCAGATCTCTGGCACTGTGAGGCAGCAGTGCTAACCACTGTGCCACCGTGCCACCCTTTCTACAACACTACACAAGGCCCTACCATTAATTGTATAAGTCCTGCATCGAGTTGTTGTACCAAACTGCAATACTTGTATTTATCCAAGTTGAACTCATCTGCCATTTTTCAAGGGACCCTTTACCAATTAACCTTATTGCGACCAATTAAGGCAAGGGGAGGGGAATGTCCCTAAATAAATAAGGGGAAACCAATTCATTCCTCCTCACTTAGGAGCTGAACAGTTTGGGGTATATCGTCTGGGACCATATCAAATTGGGTAAAGGGTGTGGTCGTAACATAGAATGAGACAGATCATTGGCCTAAAGGAGTCAAGGGTCATGTAGCACAAGCAGCGAAATGGAGGCGAAAGTTACAATCAGATTAGCCACTATTTTAATGAATGGCAGAGCATGCTCAAAGGGCCAAATGGCCTTCTCTTGATCTTAATTCTTGTGTTCTTAATTATGAAATCTGTTATATTTTCTTTAAAAGGTGTACACAGTATGTCAGTTTGAGAGTAAACATTATTGCAGCTGCAAACGGGTCAGCGTGACCCTCTGGGAGGGTTACACTTCCAATATTTAGGTCTTCAGCAACAGTTCTTTTGCCAGACTGAACAATAACAATCAGTTCTTTTTAATATGTCATTAGATTATTATTTCTAAAAAAATCTTCAAAGTGTGCAGCAAATTATAAAGATGTTAACTCACCTGCACATCATGTGTTCAAACCCAAAGCCAAAACAATACAATAGATCTTTTTCTCTCCCTCTTAGCAGGGTTTGGAGCCAATGACATTTACTCAGTCCCAACACAGTTTGCAGTTCCCACTAACTCCAATTGGACAAAGACAGAACTTACATGTGCGTTACCCTTTCTTGACCGCAACATGTCTCAATGTTTTTCTGCCAAATAAATATTTCTGAAACTAGTGTACAATCACTTCCTGCAAACAGTGCTATCACAACCATCATCTTTTTAGAGTCATTGAGATGTACAGCATGGAAACAGACCTTTCAGTCCAACTCATCCATGCTGACCAGAATTAATCTCGTCCCATTTGCCAGCATTTTGCCCAAATATATCTCTAAACCCTTCCTATTCATTTACCCATCCAGATGCCTTTTAAATGTGGTCATTGTTCCAATCTCCACCACTTCCTCTGGCAGCTCATTCCATACACACACCACCCTCTGTGTGAACAAGTTAGTTTTCAGATATGTATTGGTCAGGACACAGGGGAAAGCTCCCCCACTTTTACACAAAAGTGGCCATGGAAGCCTTAGCATTCACCTAAAAGGGCAGGCAGGGTCTTACATAACAGCTAAGAGCAGGGGTAGGCAACACAGTCCCTCTGGCTTGCTCTGCCATTTAATATAATCAGGGCTGACCTTATCACGGCCTCATAGAACATAGAACATGGAACATTACAGCGCACTAGAGGCCCTTCAGTCCTCAATGTTGCGCCAACCTGTGAAATCAATCTGAAGCCCATCTAACCTATACTATTCCATTCTCATCCATATGCCTATTCAATGACTATTTAAATGTCCTTAAAGTTGGTGAGACTACTACTGTTGCAGGCAGTGCATTCCACACCCCTACTACTCTCTGAGTAAAGAAACTACCTCTGACATCTCCACTTTCCTGCTTGCTCTCCATAACCCACCAACTCATTAGTAATTAAAAGTCTGTCTATCTTCTTAAATTTACTCAGTATCACAATAGAATAGAATAGCAAATTATTATCACTTGTATTTATGAAAATACAATGAAATGTGTATAAGTTGCCGTAATTTGGCACCTTTTTAATTACAACAATTATAAAAACAAATAATTGAGACAAAGTTAGGACAAAGTTCATCTTTTGCACCACCGCCCGGGGATCCTGGGTTGATGGAGTGATTATGGGATGCCGCTGCCAAAGCAAGGGTTTCCAGACCACACCCACCACACTGCCACTGCCGAAACTGACACCGAATCCACTGGAAGGCCGCCATAGAAAGGAGGAACGGACCGGACCCACCAAGTCACCAACGGTGAAGCCGTCATCACACAGTTGCTGCATATTGCCGCCACAGCCATGAGGAACAAACAAGAGCCGCCATGCTGCCACCACTATACCCACCACTGCAACACTGTCAGGAGGAACAGACCCCACCCACTGATGATGAAGCCTTGGTCACTATGGCCATGCGGAATAGACATCCAGATCCACAAGGTTGCCACCGCTGCAACATGCCCTCACAATTGCCTTCCTCAACCATAGCCACAGAAAAAAAGAAAAGGTGAACTTTGATGCAAAAGAGAAATGAAGAAACAAAACATAAAAAGAAGACTGTGGCCAGCCGTGAGAGGCACTGCCATCAGTATCCACTGCACTCTGACAGCAGTAAGTTTCCCAGACCCTTTCCTGAACATTGCATTTGAAAGACATTATTTCCTGACAGTGTAGCATTCCTTCAGTATTGCAGTAGAGCATTGGCCTAGAGTAAGGTCTTAGGTCTCCGGTTTGAGGACTTGCACCCATCTTCCATATCAGAAGCGAAAAAGCCACTCATTGAGCCACAACACTGGCTAGTCTCAATCCACAACATGAAGGTTGCATTTGACTAAGGATCACCTTCAAGCAAATTTCACTTGGCATGTAACTTTCGCAGCTGACCCTTAGCCTCATCTGGTCAAATGTAATGCTGAAATATTCCATTTCTCAGCACTTAACTTCCCCTCCCCATGCTCAAAATGTATTCCTCAGTCAAAATGAAAAGTGATATTTGTTACATAATTGAAAATTTAGCTTGCTTAAAAGTGAAGGAAAGGCTGAAATAAAACAAGAGCTGTAAATTACTGACTTCAGTGGGTGTCGAAAGTTCACATCATGTTAATACATGAGAGACGTTCTTGGAAATTAAATGTTGCTGATGCTTCTTTTATGATTTTAGAAAAGGTCAAGATACTTAGAAAGCTGCAACATGTTGACCAAATATTATGTATCAAGAAGCTCTTCTTTATCCCATCTAAAGTGAGTTATATGACAATATGTTTCAATGGGTCCATGAATTTGGCAATACTTAGGTCCAAAGAGTAAACTTTTGCTTTTGTTTCTCAAGGTACAGTGTGGTAGGTGCAGATGCTGCAAATTGGGCATGCACTTGCAATCCCAGGACACTTTCCCATCAGACCAAAACTCTGTAGTAGAAGAGCTAGAGATGAGAACTTCCCCTTAAATTTTCTACTTCACTAGAACTGAGAGTGGGGAAGTGTCAGGCACAGTCAATTGGGGAAAAGTACCAGCGTGTCACACAAGTGCAGATAATAACAATCTTCAACAAGAGAAAACCCAAACATCTTCCTTTAGGCTTCACTAGCATTGTCATAATTGAATCTCCCACCATTAATGTCCTGGCGGTTGCCATTGATCAGAAATGTAACTGGACCAGCAATCTAAATAATTTGGGTACACGAGCAAAGCAGAGTTTGGGAATTCTGCAACAGATAACCCAAGTCCTGACTCCCTAGCATTAACAGCTGGTTAGTTATGTTGTTAAAAATATACAGAAGCTGGGCAATGTTTGACAAAGGACTAAGCCTACAGATGTGTAAGTCAGGTTTCTTCCATGGTTAACTCTGCACCATGTGTCCTGGTACATTTCAGCATGGACTGCTTCAGTATTTGAAGAATTGTAAATGTTGCTGAACAATATGCAATCATTGGTGAACATCCCCACCTATGGCCTTATGATAGAGGGAAGATCATTGGTTAAACAGCTGATGATGTTTGGGCCTCAGACAGGACCCTGAAGGACATAGAGTCACATAGGATGGAAACAGACTCTTCAGTCCATCTCATCTACGCTGACAAGGCATCCCAATCTATATAGTCCCATTTGCCAGTACTAGGCCTATATCCCTCTAAACCCTTCCAATTCATAAATCCATCAATGCGTTTTAAATGTTGTAATTGTACCAGCCTCCACCACTTCCTCTGGCAGCTTGTTCCAGACACGCACCACTCTCTGCATGAAAAGGTTATCCCTTAGGTCCTTTTCAAATCTTTCCTCTCTCACTTTAATCCTATACCCTCTAGCTTTGGACTCCCCTACCCTGGGGAAAAGACCTTGGCTATTCACCCTATCCATGTCCCTCATGACTTTACAAATTTCTACAAGGTCACCCCTCAGTCTCCGAAGCTCCAGGGAAAATAGCCACAGCCTATATAGCTTCTCCCTATAGCTCAATATTCCAACCCCAGCAACATCCTTGAAAAATCTGCTCGTTCAAACATTACTGTCTGCCCTCTTTGTAAATGCCTGACATGACAAGACATAGAGAACTTGCTTTGGAAGTCTTGTGTCAGGAGAAAGTGAGGTCTGCAGATGCTGGAGATCAGAGATGGAAATGTGTTGCTGGAAAAGCGCAGCAGGTCAGGCAGCATCTAGGGAACAGGAGAATCGACGTTTCGGGTCTCTGATCACCAGCATCTGCAGACCTCACTTTCTCCTCAAAGATTTCATTCCTGAAGAAGGGCTAATGCCCGAAACGTCGATTCTCCTGTTCCCTAGATGCTGCCTGACCTGCTGCGCTTTTCCAGCAATACATTTCCAAGTCTTGTGTCAGACATGCTTATGATGTTGCCCACGCAATTGACCATAACCAATGCCTCAATGTTGGTGATTAGATTAGATTAGACTCCCTACACTACGGAAACAGGCTCTTCGGCCCAACAAGTCCACACCGACCCTCTGAAAAGCAACTACCCAGACTCATTCCCCTACCCTATATTTGCCCCTAATACATCTAACACTATTGGCAATTTAGCATGGCTAATTCGCCTCAGCTGCACATCCTTGGATTGTGGGAGGAAACCGGAGCACCCGGAGGAAACTCACAAGGACACGGGGAGAATGTGCAAACTCCACACAGACAGTTGTCCAAGGCTGGAATCGAACCCAGGTCCCTGGTACCGTGAGGCAGGTGCTAACCGCTGAGCCACCATGCCGCCCAGTGGCCTGAAAGAAAGCATGGATATTGAAGCACCTTTCTTGACATTGAGTTTACAGGATTTTGTAAAGACATTGCTAGTGATACTTTCCTCATGTGATTTTTTTTTTAGATTCTGTCCAATATTTTGACCTGGCCTGTAACTTTGCACAATTATCTTTGACTTTTTAGTTAACCACAGGACCATCCCCTTCCCACTGCAAGTACTTCTCCACCTCAGAGCAAATGTCCTAAACCCTGGTGCTAGGTAAGCGACAGAGCTGTCTGGGCTCATCATCAATCCCCCTAACTGCTGTCCCCTACCACCACTATACTTCTCTTGGCTCCCCCAGCTTGGTCTGCTTTCACGGTGCCCCAGTCATTGCACCTATCCATCCCACTGACCCTGCTCTCATCCAAATTAGCTGAGAGCTAATGGACAATTGTACAGGATGACACTCTTGGCTCCTCTTACCTGCCTCACTTGCAGTCTCACCATCTTGTCTGCCTCACTATGATGCTGAATGACAGATGGACTTCCCAGCCTGCCTCACTGTGATGCTGACTGCAAGGCAGTCTTCCCAGCCTGCCTCACTGTGATGTTGACTGCAAGGCAGTCTTCCCAGCCTGCCTCACTGTGATGCTGACTGCAAGGCAGTCTTCCCAGCCTGCCTCACTGTGATGCTGACTGCAGGACAGTCTTCCCAGCCTGCCTCACTGTGATGCTGACTGCAAGGCAGTCTTCCCAGCCTGCCTCACTGTGATGCTGACTGCAGAACAGTCTTCCTAATCAGCCTCACCGTGATGCTGATTGCAAGACAGTCTTCACAGTCTGTCTCACAGTTGAGGAGAAAATGAGTACTGCAGATGTGAGATCAGGGTTGAGAGTGTGGTGCTGGAAAAGCACAACGGGTCAGGCAGCATCTGAGGAGCAGGAGATTCGACGTTTGGCCATAAGCCCTTCGTCAGGAATCCTGCTTCTCGGATGCTGCCTGACCTGTTGTGCGTCTCACAGTTGATGCTAGATCAACTGTGAAATGATCCATTTTTGTTAAGCAAACATAATAAGGGATATGGGCCAAAGACAGGTATTTGGAGTTAGGCCAGAAATCAGCTATGGGAGAATTGAATGGGGGAACAGGGTCAAGGGCTGAATGGCCCAATCCTGCTCATATATTCACAAACATGCACATAGTCTTCACTCATTAACTAACCTTTGTCCAATAGGAGAAAGTGAGGACTGCAGATGCTGGAGATCAGAGCTGAAAAATGTGTTGCTGGAAAAGCACAGCAGGTCAGGCAGCATCCAAGGAACAGAAGAATCGACGTTTCGGGCATAAGCCCTTCTTCCTGATTGGATTGTGGGAGGAAACCAGAGAAGGGCTTATGCCCGAAACGTCGATTCTCCTGCTCCTTGGATGCTGCCTGACCTGCTGTGCTTTTCCAGCAACACATTTTAACCTTTATCCAATCACTAACATTCACATTGGGCTTTCCAATTTCCTTTAGGGCAACTAGCCCAGCGAAAACAGGCATGTTAGATCCAGCCTCTGTGACAAAGTGTTCCCACAGATGCTGTGCTGCCAAGAAAGATGGAGGTACATCGAAACATTTTAAGTTCGAGCAGAATGGCAACTGATGCTGACTGTCACTCCACTGAAGATCCGCACCATTCTATAAAGCCTTCCTGTATATTGGTATACTGTATTATGCAAAGACATGTATTTACCCACTAAGCAATAATGAACTCTGATTGTTCTACAGTTTAATTGAGCATCCTTAATACGGCATACTAATGACCACTGTTGCTGAGTTACAGTGTTTGTATCATTCTTACCCATGACGAGTTACTATGGAACTGGGGATGCATCCAGTTTTGAATTATAATATTTCTGTATGGTGCCTTTTCATTCTACTTTTAGTCATGCCATCACTAATTTCTCTTGACTCCATTTTTAGTTAAAAATAAAACAATCAATAGAAACCAACTGTCTGTATCTAAATTTAACAAAATCAGATCTTATTTGGCTTGGTTCAATTGTAATTGCTAATGTCTGAACATTTCTGTTTAAAATTACAAACAATGCAGAGTACAGAAATAGGCCATTCAGCCCATCTGGACTGGGTGCTGTTTGTGCTCCCCATGAGCTCTCACCACCCAGCTTCATCAAATTCTACCTATCACATCTTCTGTTTCTTTCCCTCTTTGTGTTTATCTATGAACTTCAACTATACCTATTGGTGGCAAGTTCCATATTCTCACAACATTCTCTGGATTTATTCATTGGTAGCTGAAGGTGATATAAATATCTCTGTCAAAGCCCCAGCAATCTTCTTCCTTGCTTTCCTCAGTATCCTGCGATAGAGGGTGTCTCTGGTAAGGTCAGCATTTATTGCTCATCTCTACGTGCTCTCAACAAAATGCAACTGAATGAACACGCTAGACTATTTCAGAGAACAGATAAGAGTCAACTATATTTCTGTGGGTCTGGAGTCACATGTAGACCAGACTGAGGAAGGATGATAGATTTTCTCTCCCAAAAAGGCATTAGTGAACAATTTGGCTTTTTACACATTCTGACTGTTTCTTGGTTACCATGACTAATGCTATCTTTTTATTCCAGATTTACGTAATAAATTGTATTTAAATTCCCTGGTTACCATGGTGAGATTTGAACTCATATCTGTGACACATTAATCTTCTTAGTCCAGCAGCATTAGCACAATGCTATCATATAACGTTGCAAAGTAAATAATCTAACACTTGCATCAAAATAGTTGCATTTTAGAATGTAGGAGTATATTGAATGTTCTGGCATGAGTTTCACTGATTCAAATGTCTACCCTCAAGATTATGCAGTGCACACTTCATGTTACAACTCTGTGTATCCCCGTGGGTAAATAGCTCAACTGTGACCAACAAGGCATCACACAGAGCAGGGAACTGCTACTCATGGGATCCTTGTGACACGGTGAAGCGAATTAAGACAAGACCAATATCATCCAAACAGCAGAGTCCAAACTGAAACTTCATCCAGTGAAACAAAGTGGCTGCCTGCACAAGTAGTGAAACCCACTTATGTTAAGATAGATAAGTTCACAGGGCTTGATGAGGTCTATCGCAGGATACTGAGGAAAGCAAGGAAGAAGATTGCTGGGGCTTTGACAGAGATATTTATATCACCTTCAGCCACACAAGAGGTTCCAGAAGACTGGGGGAATAGCCAATGTTGTTCCTTTGTTTACAAAAGGCAACAGGGGAATCCAGGGAAATGATAGGCTGGTGAGCCATACATCAGTGGTCAGGAAATTATTGGAAAATACTCTGAGGGACAGGATTTACTTGCATTTGGAGAAGAATGGACTTATTAGGGATCATCAGCATGGCTTTTTGCAAGGGAGGCCTTGCCTCACAAGCTTGATTGAGCTTTTTGAGGAAATGACGAAGATGATTAATCGTGGTAAGGCAGTAGATGTTGTCTCCATGGACTTTACTAAAGCATTCAGCTAAGTGCCTCATGGTAGGCTGATCTTGAAGATTGAATCGCATGGAATCCACAGTGAGTTGTAGAGTCAGAGAGTCATAGAGATGTACAGCACGGAAACAAACCATTCGGTCCAACTTGTCCATGCTGACCAGATATCCGCACCTAATCTAGTCCCATTTGCCAGTACTTGGCCCAAATATATCTCTAAACCCTTCCTATTCATATACCCATCCAAATGTTCTTTAAATGTTGCAATTGTACTAGCCTCCACCACTTCGTCTGGCAGCTAATTCTACACACACACCACTCTCTGTATGAAAATGTTGCCCCTTAGGTCCGTTTTATACATTTCCCTTCTCACCCTAAACCGATGGCCAATAGTTTTGGACTCCCCCCATCCCAAGGAAAGACTTTGTCTATTTTTCCTATCCATGCTCCTCATGATTTTATAACCTCTTTAAGGTCAACCCTCAGCCTTTGATGCTCCAGGGAAAACAGCCCCAGCCTATTCAGCCTCTCCCTATAGCTCAAATCCTCTAACCCTGGCAACATCCTTGTAAATCTTTTCTGAACCCTTTCAAGTTTCACAACATCCTTCCGATAGGAAGACCAGAATTGCACACAATATTCCGAAAGTGGCCTAACCAACGTCCTATACAGCCACAACATGACCTCCCACTCCTGTAGTCAATACTCTGACCTATGAACCTGCACTCCAAGGTGTCTTTGTTCAGCAACACTCCCTAGGACCTTACCATTAAGTGTGTATGTCTTGCTGAGATTTGTTTTCCAAAAATGCAGCACCTTGCATTTATCTAAATTAAACACCATCTGCCACTCCTCAGCCCATTGGCCCATCTGATCAAGATCCCATTGTAATCTGAGGTAACCGTCTTCGCTGTCAACAATACCTCCAATTTTGGTGTCATCTGCAAACTTACTAACTTTTCCTCCTATATTCATATCAAAATCATTTATATAAATGATGAAAAGTAGTGCACCCTGCACTGATTCTTGTGACACTCCAGTGGTCACAGGCCTCCAGTCTGAAAAACAACCCTCCACCACCACCCTCTGTCTTCTACCTTTGAGCCAGTTCTGTATACAAATGGCTAGTTCTCCCTGTATTCCATGAGATCTAACCTTGCTAACAAGTCTCCCACGGGGAACCTTGTCGAACGCCTTACTGAAGTCCATATAGATCACACCTACCGCTCTGCCCTCATCAATCATCTTTGTTACTTTTTCAAAAAAAATTCAATCAAGTTTATGAGACATGATTTCCCATGCACAAAGCCTTGTTGACTATCCCTAATGAATCCTTACCTTTCCAAATACATGTACATCCTGTCCCTCAGGATTCCGTCCAACAACTTGCCCACCACTGACGTCAGGCTTACTGGTGTATAGTTCCCTGGCTTGTCCTTACCACCTATCTTAAATAATGGTACCACGATAGCCAACCTCCAGTTTTTTGGCACCTCACCTGTGGCTATCAATGATACAAATATCTCAGCAAGAGGCCAAGCAATCATTTTCCTACTTTCCCACACAGTTCTAGGGTACACCTGATCAGGTCCTGGGGATTTATCCACCTTTATGCGTTTCCCTACTGACACCTGCCCTGCCTTATTTCCCAAGAGTAGGTCAAGTTTTGCACCTTCTCTAGTAGGAAAATCCACATACTGAATCAGAAAATTTTCTTATGCACTCTTAACAAAATCCTCTCCATCTAAACCCTTAACACTATGGCAGTCCCAGTCTATAGCTTAAAAATGTGTTGCTGGAAAAGCACAGCAGGTCAGGCAGCATCAGAGGTACAGGAGAATCGGCGTTTCGGGCATAAGCTTATGCGCTTTTCCAGCAACACATTTTTAAGCTCTGATCTCCAGCATCTGCAGTCCTCACTTTCTCCCAGTCCCAGTCTATGTCTGGAAAGTTAAAATTCCCTTCCAGAACCACCCTATTATTTTTACAGATGACTGAAATCTCCTTAAAAATTTGTTTCTCAATTTCCCGCTGACTATTAGGGGATCTATAATACAATCCCAATGAGATGATCATCCCTTTCTTACTTCTCAGTTCCACCCAAATAACCTCCCTGGATGCATTTCCAGGAATATCCTCCCTCAGTAGAGCTGTAATGTTATTCCTTATCAAAAACGCCACTACCCCTCCTCTGTTGCCTCCCTTTCTATCCTTCCTCTGGCATTTGTATCCTGGAACATTAAGCTGCCAGTCCTGTCCATGCCTGAGCCATGTTTCTGTAATTGCTATGATATCCCAGTCCCATGTTCCTAACCATGCCCTGAGTTCATCTGCCTTCCCTGTTAGGCCCCTTGCATTGAAATAAATACAGTTTAACTTGTCAGTCCTACCTTGTTCTCTAGTTTGTCCCTGCCTGCCCTGACTGTTTGACTCACTATTCTTCTAACCTGTACCAGTCTCAGATTGATCTCTTTCCTCAGTATCTCCCCGGATCCCACCCCACCTCCTTACTAGTCGAGCAGCTCTATCAAATCTCCCTGCCAGTATATTAGTCCCCTTCCAATTCAGGTGCAATCCATCTTTCTTATACAGGTCACATCTACCCCAGAAGAAATTCCAATGATCCAAAAATGTGAATCCGTCTCCCATACACCAGTTCGTCATCCATGCATTCATATGCTCTATCCTTTTAATCCTACCCTCATTCGCTCATAGCATTGGGAGTAATACAGATATTACTACTCTTGAGGACCTCCTTTTTAAATTCCTGCGTAACTCTATGTAATCCCCCTTCAGAATCTCATCTTTTTCCCTTCTATGTTGTTGGTTCCAATGTGGACAATTCTGCACCCTCTCCTGAGACATCCTTGATCCTGGCACCAGGGAGGCAACACACCATTCTGATTTTTTGCTGCTGGCCACAGAAATGTCTGTCTGTGCCCCTGACTAGAGAGTCCCCTAACATAATTGATCGCTTGGAACCCAATGTACCCCTCATTACATTTTATGAGGGTAAATTGGATATAAAATTGGCTTAGCCACAGAAGATAGTTGTGGAAGGGTGTTTTTCTGACTGGAGGTTTTTGACCAGTGGTATTTGAAGGATCAGTATTCGGCCAACAGTTGTGTTTATATGTATAAACAATTTGGATGGAAATGTCAGTGGTCTGATTCATAAGTTTGCAGGTGACATTTATTCACTCATGGGATATGGGCATCACTGACTGGGCCAGCATTTATTGCCCATCCCCAGTTACCTTTCAGCAGGTGGTAGTGGTGAGCTGGCTTCTTGATCCCCTGCAGTCCACATGGATAGTGACTCAGTGGAGATCGTGAAGAAGGATATCAAAAGGTGCAGCAGGATATGGATCAGCTGGAAAGTGGACATGGAGTTTAGTGTGAAAAAGCGTGTGGTCTTTTTTGGAGATCAAATGCAAGATGAAGGTAAACAGTAAATAACAGGCCCTAAGGAGCATTGATATACAGAGGGATTTTGGGTCCCAGACCATAGCTCCCTGAGAATGGCATCACAAGTGGATAAGATGATAAAGAAGGCATATGGCATGCTTGACTTCATCGGTCAGGGCACTGAGTATAAAAGTTGGCAAGTCATGTTGCAGCTCGGAAAGGTGTTGTGAAACTTGAAAGGATTCAGAAAAGATTTACAAGGATGTTGCCAGGGTTGGAGGATTTGAGCTATAGGGAGAGGCTGAACAGGCTGGGGCTGTTTTCCCTGGAGTGTCGGAGGCTGAGGGGTGACCTTATAGTGGTTTACAAAATTATGAGGGACATGGATAGGATAAATAGGCAAAGTCTTTTCCCTGGGGTGGGGGGATCCAGAACTATAGGGTATAGGTTTAGGGTGAGAGGGGAAAGATATAAAAGGTACTTTTTCACACAGAGGGTGATGCGTGTATGGAAGGAGCTGCCAGAGGAAGTGGTGGAGGCTGGTTTAATTACAACATTTAAAAGGCATTTGGATGGGTGTATGAATAGAAAGGATTTAGAGGGATATGGGCCAAGTGCTGGCAAATGGGACTACATGAGGTTAGGCTATTTGGTCGGCATGGATGAGCTGAACTGAATGGTCTGTTTCAGTGCTGTACATCTCTATGACTCTATGTAGAAGATTTTGGTCAGGCCTCTGTGCAGTTCTGGTCATCACACGATAGGAAGGATGTGGAGGTTCTGTAGAGGGTGCAGAAGAGCTTTACCAAGATGTTGCCTGGATTGGAATGTATTAGCTACAAGGAGAGGGTGGACACACTTGGATTGTTTTTGCAAGAGTGTTGGAGGTTGTGGGTTGATCTGATACAAGTGTATAAAATTATTGAGGGAGATGGATAGGGTGAATAGCCAGAGTATCTGTCCCCGGGTGGAAATGTCAAATACTAGGAAGATAGGTTTAAGGTGAGAGGGAGAAAGTTTGAAAGAGATATGCAAGGAAAGTTATTTTACACAGAGGGTGGTAGGTACATGGAACACGTTGCTGAAGGGCACGACAGAAGCAGATACAATAACAACGTTTAAGAGGCATTTAGACAAACACATGAACAGGTACGGAATAGAGGGTTATGGACATTGTGCAGGCAGCTGGGATGAGTTTAGAACAGCACTATGATTGATGGGCCGAATGGCCTGTTTCTGTGCTGTCCAGTACTGTTCTATAACCAGTAATTTGTTAAACAAACAAAATTTCAATTAATTCGCAGCATGTCCACTTTAAGTTGCCTACATAGAGGCAAGTAACATGTAGCAGCCTAGAAAATAGTTCAACAAAATACAACAAAGAACTGTGATGCTGGAAATCTGAAACAAAGGCAGAAGTTGCTGGAGAGAGTCAGCAGGTCCTGCAGCATCTGCGGAGAGAGAAAACATTTCAAATCCCTGACACTTCAAAATAGTTTATTTCTTTATAGCTCAGCTCAGTCTTGACTTTGTAACGCACAATAAGTTGTTTGACTGGTCTTTGCCAGTGTTTACACTCCACATGGGCCTCCTCCAGCATTCTTCATCTCACCCTCCCAGCATATCAAATCACTGTATAATTTTTCAAGTTTTATTGTATAATTGTAATGGCATTAATCTCAGTGCTGAATAGTAACAGTGGCAGGCGCAACTGCATTAATCACACCAGTGAATCATTGTAATGGCAGGCACGCTTGCATTAATCACACAGTTCAAAGCCATACAGACTAACAGACATGAAGGGAATAGTCTACTCTGGGCTACAACCCAGTGTCTAGTTCCATGGAAAATTTAGATTTGGACTTTTTTGAATTTGTTTTCAAAAAGTAACTGTGTAAACAACTTTGTTGTTCATTCCTTGCTGCCTTTGAATGTTGCGATGAATTGTCTGATAGTTATAGAACTTATAGAGCACAATAAGAGGCCCTTCGGCCCATTATCTCTGTGCTGATCATCAAACATCCAACTGTCTAAATATCATTTTCCAGCACTTGGCCTGTAGCTTTGTATGCTACGGTGTTCTAAGTGATCATCTAAATATTTCTTAAATGTCTGGAGGGTTCCCACCTTTACCACCCTTTTAGATAGTGACTTCCAGAGACCCGCCATCCTCTGAGTGAGCTTCGTTTTCCTCAAATCCCTTCTAAACCTCTCACTCCTCACCTTAAGACTGTGTCCCCTGGTAAGTGAGCACTCTACTAAAGAGAAATGTTTGATTTTGAATGAATGAATGAATGACTTCCTAGCTACCCTCTCTTTTGCCTTCATAACTTTGTACACCTCAATCAGATTCTACCCCATCCTTCTCCGCTCTAAGAAAAACAAACTCAACCTATCTCATCCCTCTTCACAACTGAGTCACTCCAGCCCAGGTAGCACCCTTGTGAATAAGTTTTGTGCCAAATCTCATTTAATCACGTCAAACCTTTAGAGTGGGACCCAGAACTAAACACAGTATCAATTTAGACCCTATCTACCTACCCTTTAAAAAAAGGACCAGAAATGACATCACCCATCTTAAGAAACCAAGACTTATTAATAGAGAGGCAGGACATTTCACCAGAGACTCTCACTGATGATGTTACCTAGTATGGTGACGAAACATCTGGAAACAAACCTTCAGCAAGCTAACTTACATACTTCTCATCAACCTGAGCTACAAATCTTCCTAAAAATCACTAACAGTGTTCCAGCTGTGGCCTCACTAATGAATACAGCTCCACCATAATCTCTCCGCTCTTGCATTCAATGCTGTGATGAATAAAGACAAGTGTACCCTAAATAGTGAAGGGCTGGCCTCCAGCTGCTAGCCAACTTGGGAAGGCTCACTTCCTAGATCCTGAAGGCAATGCCCTCAGGACAGGGACTACAGCCAGCACCTCTCCCGCTGCCCCTCGATGCCTGTTCTCAGCTCCACCTCCAGCTCCCCAGCTCCCCCTCACTGTTACTCATGCCACTCCCTCTCACTGTTAGTTGTCCCCTCATTCTCCTTTGCCCTGCTTCCCCTTTTCGTGTGGCACAGTGGCTCTGTGGCTAACATTGCTGCCTCACAGCACCAGGGACCCAGGTTTGATCTCACCCTTAGGCGACTGTCTGTATGGAGTTTGCACGTTCTCTCTGTGTCTGTATGAGTTTCCTCCGGGTGCTCCGGTTTCCTCCCACAGTCCAAAGATGTGCAGGTTAGGGTGGATTGGCCATGCTAAATGTGGGGTTATGGGGATAGGTTGGTGGGGCTGGGTCTGAATGGGTGTTCTCCAGAGACTGCAGAGCCGATGGGCCGAATGGCATCTTTACACATTGTGGGGATTCTTTTCTTTCTTGGAGTCATTGTGATGTAGAGCATGGAAACAGACCCTTCAGTCCAACTCATCCATGCCGACCAGATATCTCAACTTAATCTAGTCTCACCTGCCAGCACCCGACCCATATCCCTCCAAACCCTTCCTATTCATATACCCATCCGGATGCCTTTTAAATGTTGCAAATGTACTAGCCACTACCACTTTCTCTAGGCAAAAGTGAGGACTGCAGATGCTGGAGATCAGAGTCAAGATTAGAGTGGTGCTGGAAAAGCACAGCAGGTCAGGCAGCATCCGAGGAGCAGGAGAATCAACGTTTCGGGCAAAAGCTCTTCATCAGCCTGACCTGCTGTGCTTTTCCAGCACCACTGTAATCTTGCCACCACTTCCTCTGGCAACTCATTCCATACACGTACCACCCTGTGCGTGAAAAAGTTGCCACTTAGGCCTCTTTTATATCTTTCCCCTCTCATCTTTAACTTATGCTCTCTAGTCTAGTCTCCCTGATCCCAGAGAAAAGACTTTGTCTATTTATCCTATCCATGCCCCTCATAATTTTATAAACCTCAATTAGGTCACCCCTCAACCTCCGAAGCGCCAGGCAAAACAGCCCCAGCCTGTTCAACCTCTCCCTATAGCTCAAATCCTCCAACCCTGGCAACATCCTTGTAAAGCTTTTCTGAACCCTTTCAAGTTTCAGGGTCCCAGGTTCGATTCCAGACCTCGAGCGACTGTCTCTGTGGAGTTTGCACATTCTCCCCGTGTCTGCGTGGGTTTGCTCTGGTTTCCTCCCACAGTCCAAAGATGTGCAGTTCTATGGGCCATGCTAAATTGCCCATAGAATAGGTGCATTAGTCAGAGGGAAATGAGTCTGGGTGGGTTACTCTTCAGAGGGTCAGTGTGGACTTGTTGGGCCAAAGGGCCTGTTTCCACACTGTAGGGAATCTAATCTTTCCAATCCTCCAACCCTGGCAACATCCTTGTAAATCTTTTCTGAACCCTTTCAAGTTTCAGGGTCCCAGGTTCGATTCCAGACCTCGAGCGACTGTCTGTGTGGAGTTTGCACATTCTCCCCGTATCTGCGTGGGTTTGCTCTGGTTTCCTCCCACAGTCCAAAGATGTGCAGGTCAGGTGAATTGGCCATGCTAAATTGCCCATAGAATTGGTGCATGAATCAGAGGGAAATGAGTCTGGGTGGGTTACTCTTCAGAGGGTCAGTGTGGACTTGTTGGGCCAAAGGGCCTGTTTCCACACTGTAGGGAATCTAATCTTTCCAAGAGGATGGAGACCAGAATTGCACATTCTATACATTTGCCTTCTTGATAGGATCCATCTTGTCACACAGAAGATGCTAGAGGTTCCAATGAAATGACTATGTTAGATTAGCTTCCCTACAGCATGGAAACAGGCCCTTCGTCCCAACCAGTCAACATCGACCCTCCAAAGAGTAACCCACCCAGACCCATCTCCCTCTGACTGCTGCACCTAACACTATGGGCACCTGACCTGCACATCTTTGGACTGTGGAAGGAAACCCACGCAGACACGGGGAGAATATGCAAACTCCACACAGACAGTCACCCAAGGCTGGAATTGAACCTGGGACCCTGGTGCTGTGAGGCACCATGCCACACGTGTGATTACAGTACCTGGTAGTGACACTCACATTAAACACAGCCTTGTTAAAAGCAGTAAGAGCTGAGGAGGGACTGATCTTAACAAGCAGCTGACAAGGTGTGAACATGACACATGCGATGAATCAAATGAGCATTGTACTGATGCAGTGATTCAGAAGGAGCTGATGTAAACATTGATAAACCCCATCGTTTTACAACGATTAGGCAGATTGGAAGTGCAATAGGTGCCACTTTCAGGCGTCCAACCAAACTGATAAAAGCATTAAGTGACAGCACTTGACTGTAAAGGATGTGACCTCAGTCGGAAAAATATGAATGTGAACGTTTTTGCGCCAAAATTGCTGCAGGAAAAGTTGCAAATTGTTTCAAAATTGTTGCTTTTGGAGATTTTGAAACTTTTGATAATTGCATCCTTTTTACTACCAGAGTTCAAATGACCAGAAGAATTTGAGTGACAATGTCGAGACCAATTTGGGATTAAATTGTGAGTCACTGGTTTCATGCCAATAACTCTTAGAAAGATGGACACTGAGAGGCTTTTTCCCATTGGGGAAGAGTCCAGAACCATAGGGGTTCCATTTTAGAATAAGGGGTCACCCATTTAAAACAGAGACGAGGAGGAATTCCTTCTCTCAGAGGGTTGTGAATCTGTGGAATTCTTTACCGCGGTGAGTTGTCGAGACTGAGATTTATAATTAATAAGCGAATCAAGGTTTATGGGGAAAAGGCAGTAAAAGTGGAGTCCAACCAACCCAACTACCCCGTGGCTCAACAATTCAACTCCCCCTCCCACTCCACCAAGGACATGCAGGTCCTTGGACTCCTCCATCGCCAGACCATAGCAACGCTGGAGGAAGAGTGCCTCATCTTCCACCTAGGAACCCTCCAACCACAAAGGATGAACTCAGATTACTCCAGTTTCCTCATTTCCCCTCCCCCCACC
>NC_057727.1:8336525-8383920 GCF_004010195.1 Chiloscyllium plagiosum
GCTCTGATCTCCAGCATCTGCAGTCCTCACTTTCTTCCTCAAAGATTATCAGATCAGCCATAATCACACTGAATGGTGGAAAACCCGATGGATTGAATGCCCTAGTTCTGCTCCTATGTCTTGTGGCTATAGGTTAGATGCTAATGAGGTTTTCACATGTTTTGAAATGTGAGTTTTGTTTTACAATAGACTGATTGTTTTGGGTTCATTAAAAACGCCTAATGAAAGTTTATTTTATTCAAGATAGTTGCACACAAATGGAGATCAATTGGTCTTTTTGGTGATTAAAGCAGCACTTCTTTAGTTCATAGGTGATGTGGGCATTGGTGACAGGGCCAACATTCATTGTCCATACCAAGCTGCCCTTCAGAAGGTGGTAGTGAGCTGCATTTTTAAACTGCTGCATCCATTTGATGTAGGTGGACCCACAATCCTCTTGGGGAGAGGGAGTCAGGATTTTGACCCAGCAACAGTGATATATTTCCAAGACAGAATTCTGATTGGTTTAGAGTGGAATCCGTAGGTAGTGTTTGTATGAATCTGCAGCCCAGGCCGCTCTACATGGGTTGAGCTCAAAGGTTTATAATGGAAGGGGACAATGTTTGTGGATGTGGTGCCAAGCGGTTGCTTTGTCCTGGATGGTGTGAAGCTTCTTGAGTTTTGTTGAGCTGCAAGGGAGAACTATTCCACCACATTCCTGACTTGTGCCTTGTAGATGGTGAATGGGCTTTGAGAAGTCAGATACAGCAGGATTCCTAACCTCCAACCTGTTCTCGAAGTCACAGTATTAATATGACTAGCCCAGAAACCGAATGTGGTAACCCCTGTGTGATTTGTCAATGTGTATGTGAGAGTGGTTATTAGTTGTAAGTAGGTGATGGCTCAAATTTGACTATTTTTTAAACCATAAAAATATTTTTTCTTCCTACAATTTGTCAAGTTACAGGGAAAATATTTCAAGATGATTATGACAGAGAGTGCAATAAAATTCAACTGTCCTCCACACAGCATGTTCCATTCCAGGATTCCTCAATATAATTGCAATACACTTGATGTGTACCATATGCATCCCATATCAAGCATAGACTCAAAACGTTTTACATGGTTCCTGGTTCCTCTCTGTACAATAGCTGAAAGGTCCTAATTACGTTGCAGTTTTTTTCCATTGTGCCGATGAGGTGCCTCTCTGTGGGAAATCATGTCTCACAAACTTGACTGAGTTTTTTTGAAAAAGTAACAAAGAGGATTGATGAGGGCAGAGCAGTAGATGGGATCTATATGGACTTCAGTAAGGCGTTTAACAAGGTTCCCCATGGGAGACTGATTAGCAAGGTTAGATCTCATGGAATACAGGGAGAACTAGCCATTTGGTTACAGAACTGGCTCAAAGGTAGAAGACAGAGGGTGGTGGTGGAGGGTTGTTTTTCAGACTGGAGATCTGTGACCAGTGGAGTGCCACAAGGATAGGTGCTGGGTCTACTACTTTTCATCATTTATATAAAAGATTTGGATGCGAGCATAAGAAGTATAGTTAATTAGTAAGTTTGCAGATTACACCAAAATTGGAGGTGTAGTGGACAGCGAAGAGGGTTACCTCAGATTACAATGGGATTGTGATCAAATGGGTCAATGGGCTAAGAAGTGGCAGATGGAGTTTAATTTAGATAAATGCGAGGTGCTGCATTTTGGGAAAGCAAATCTTAGCAGGACTTATACACTTAATGATCAGGTCCCCGGGAATGTTGCTGAACAAAGAGACCTTGGAGTTCGTAGCTCCTTGAAAGTGGAGTCGCAGTTAGATAGGATAGTGAAGTAGGCGTCTGGTATGTTTTCCTTTATTGGTCAGAGCAGTGAGTACAGGAGTTGGGAGGTCATGTTGCAGCTGTACAGGGCATTGGTTAGGCCACTTTTGGAATATTGCATGCAATTCTGGTCTCCTTCCTATTGGAAGGATGTTGTGAAACTTGAAAGTGTTCAGAAAAGATTTACAAGGATGTTGCCAGGGTTGGAGAATTTGAGCTATAGGGAGAGGCTGAACAGGCTGGGGCTGTTGTCCCTGGAGCATCAAAGGCTGAGGGGTGACCTTATAGAGGTTTATAAAATCATGACGGACATGGTTAGGGTAAATAGACAAGGTCTTTTCCCTGGGGTTGGGGTGTCCAGATGTAGAAGTCATAGGTTTAGGGTGAGAGGGAAAAGATATAAAAGGGACCTAAGGGGCAATTTTTTCACGCAGAGTGGTGCGTTTGTGGAATGGGTTGCCAGAGGAAGTGGTGGAGGCTAGTATGATTACAACATTTAAAAGACATCTGATTGGGTATATGAATAGCAAGGGTTTGGTGGGATATGGGCTGGATGCTGGCAGGTGGGATATCTGGTCAGCATGGGCGAGTTGGACTGAAGGGTTTGTTTCCTTACTGTATATCTCTATGACTCTATGAGACATATCCCTCAACAATAGTCCATTCCGCAACATTCTGGTTGGTAACTCTTTACTCTGAAGGATGAAGTTTCAGGGAGATGAAGGGGTGAGTTGATGGCTATCCATCCACAGTTAATATTTATCTTGGTGTCTGATCTTGGGAGCAGCAGACCCACATTCGATCTTCATCACTGGATGTCCCCTTGGCTGAAAATAGTCATGAGTCTGACACATTACACTCTCTCCTCAAGGAATCATATTCATCAGAATTATCATACTTGCTATTAGAGAGACTGGTTCAGGTAAATAGCAAGGATGCATTCAAGTGCAAGTTATATGAACACTTAAGGAGAACAGAACCAAAGAGCAGACTCAGGTGGAGTACAAATGCTGCCAAAGAGCCAAAAGGGCCAAATAGCGTAGTTTTGTGCAAAGGACTCTCCTTAACTCAATAAAAAGAGGATCTCAACCATAAGAGACAGGCAGTAGCATAGTGGTCATGTTACTGGACTAGAAATCCCATTGCCTCGAATTATAAGCTGGTTTAAACATGACCATGTAACCACCATGGATTGTCTTAAAAATGTACCCATCGGATTCGTTCATGGCATTAAGGGAAGGAAATCTGTCATCCTTCCCTGATCTGGCTTACATGTGACTCTTGTAGTTGACTCTCAACTGACCTCTGGACAATTAGGATTTAGAAACAAATGCTGGCCTAGCTAGCGATGCCCATGAACAAATAAAAGAAAGGGACAGGGAAGAGAATTGAGCAAATTAGGTGCCAAGATACAATCATATATTCATTATATATATGGCATTAAAGATTTGGCACAAGTTAGGAATAGCAATGGTCTGTTGGAATATAAAGGACACCAGAGAACCCTGAGACAATTTTTGTTGCAAATATGGAACAGGATTAGTGGCTCACAGTTGTGAGTGAATTACTGTATAGTCAACAACGCACATAGGATACAAGTTATAACACATGTACTGTACAAACATATCATGTTTATGTTTGAATGTATTGATTATGTCACTATTCTCTGAGGTGTTTTAATTTCTTTCTGAAAGGCCTCCAAACAACATTCATCTGTTTAATGAGAATCTAACTAGTTTAAGTCATTCCGTAGCACAGCTTTATTTTAATTTTTCTGTTGTCTTCTTTTTAGAAAAGAGAGTTTTGTTAAAACTGCCCTTTGGTTACAGTGTATTGGCTTGCTGTCCATTTAACAAATGGAGTCTGTAGCACAGGTAATAAACTGCAGCAGTGAGTGAAATGAACTGAGTGGTTAGGCTATGACATGCCTTGGATATGAATACTAAATAGTGACAGAGTGTTAAGTGCGCATGACTCATCCACTCTGTCGGTGCTTAATGTTTTAGCTGTACTCGCAGGGCTTTGATTGCAAAGTATTTTCAGCACAAAAACAGGCCATTCAGCCCTTCAGGTCAATGCAGGAGTTTTATGCTTTGCACAAGACTCTGATATTCCCTTCATCCAACTCCTTCAACAAAGCTTTCAAGCTTTTCTCCATGCCTGCTTGTACCATTTACCTGTTTGAAGGAGTTGGTTTTAGAGCTGGTGTTAGGAACATAGGAAATTATATAAAGATTCAAAAAACTGGAACCTACTATTTAAAATGGGAGGGAGGGAGAAAGCAGAGAACTGCAGACCTGCTAGCTTGAAGTCAATACCAATGAAAATATTAGAATCTATAACAAAGGTTATGATACTGGACATTTACAATAGAATGATGTGGTTCAGAACATGGAACAGTCCAGCACAGGAATGGGCCCTTTGGCCCACAAGGTTGTGCTGAACATGACGCCAAATGAAATGAAGCCCTTCTGCTTGGCCATGGTCCATATCCCTCCATTCCTTACATACTCATGTGTTTATCTAAAAGCTCCTTAAATGCTTCAAACATATCTGCCTCCATCACTGCCCCAGGCACCTACTACTCTCTGTGCAAAACATTTGCTCCGCACATTCCCTTTGAACTTTCTCCCTCTTATCTTAGTTGAAAAATGTGGTGCTGGAGAACACGCAGGCCAGGCAGCATCTGAGGAGCAGGAGAATTGCCTCATTCCTGAAGAGGGGCTTATGCCCGCACCAGCCTCATTCCTGAAGAAGGGCTTATGCCCGAAACGTCGATTCTCCCGCTCCTCGGATGCTGCCTGGCCTGCTGTGTTTTTCCAGCACCACATTTTTCAACTCTGGTCTCCAGCATCTGCAGTCCTCACTTTCTCCTAGTCCCTCTTATCTTACCCTAGTATTAGACATTTCAACTCTGAGAAAACAGTTCTGAATGTCAACTCTGACTATGCCTCTCATAACTTTATAAACTACTCTCAGGTGTCCCCTCAGCCTTTGCCACTCCAGATAAAACATCCCCAGCCTCTAGCCTCTCATTATACCTCATACCCTCTTATCCAGGCAGCATCCTGGTAAACCTCTTCTGTAACCTGATGAAGGGCTTTTGCCCGAAACATCAATTTTCTTGCTCCTTGGATGCTGCCTGACCTGCTGTGCTTTTCCAGCACCACACTCTCAACTCTAATATCCAGCATCTGCAGTCCTCACCTTCGCCTCTTCTGTAACCTGTCCAAAGGCTCCACATCCTTCTTGTAATGTAACAACCAGAGTTGAACGCAATACTCTACATGCGGCCTAACCAAACTTTTATAAAGGTGCAACATCACTTCCTGACTCTTCTAATGAATGCCCCAACCAAAGGCAAGCAGGCCATACATCTTCTTTACCGCTCCCAGCATCTGCAGTCCTCACCTTCGCCTCTTCTGTAACCTGTCCAAAGACTCCACATCCTTCCTGTAATGTAACAACCAGAGTTGAACGCAACACTCTACATGCGGCCTAACCAAACTTTTATAAAGGTGCAACATCACTTCCTGACTCTTCTAATGAATGCCCCAACCAAAGGCAAGCAGGCCATACATCTTCTTTACCGCTCCATCTACTTGTGTGGGCCACTTTCAGACAGCTATGGACTAGGACTCCAAGATCCCTCTGTACATCAATACGATTCAGAGTCCTGTCATTTGCTTGGGCAGAGTCAACAAAGATTTGTTGAAGAGAAATCATGTTTGACACAACTGTTGGTATTTTGAGGGTTTTGCGTGCATGGATGGGTAAAGAAGAGGAGCAAATTGCTGCAGATGCTGGAATCAAACAATCCATGTTACTCAAGGAAAGAACAATTAACGAGCTCCTCCTGCTTGGAGTAGTTGAACAGTAATAAATATATGGGAGGGGGAAGAAAGAGGAAGGGTGTTAGATTGAAATAGAGTTGGAGGAGGGAAGTAAGGCACTTCACCTCCCACAGTACGCACTTCCCACCAAAGGCAAGCCAGCCCAAAATATACTCTCCATTGAGCATCAGCTATCTCTGGTATTTCTAGAGCTGGTACTTGTTCATTTTGATAGGGACAATAAAACGCTGACCCAAGGGTTTTACCAGACTCATCCCAGGCGTGACAGAATTATTTCATCAAGAACAATTGAAAAAGCTGAACCTGGAGCTTCTAGAATTTCTAAAAATGAGAAGTGTTCTTATTGAAATCCACAAACTCTCACAGCGTGTGACAGAAGATATATGGATCGGATATTTGTCCTGGATGCTGAGTCTACCCCCAAGCGACATATAGTTAAATAAAAGGTTGGCCATTCGATATTGATTTAAAGAAAGGAATTATTCACTCCGAGGGTGATGAAATGTTGTCATTCACAACTCCAGAGAGTTGTAGAAGTTTGATCATTGCCTGAGGCCAAGACAGAAATCAATAGATTTTGGATTCTAATGATTGCAAGCGATATGGGAATTGTGGGAAAAGTGGCCTGCAGATAGATGTTTGAATGGCAGACCAGGTTTAATAGGCTGATTTGGCCGACCCCTGCCCTTATTCCCGATATTCCCCATAAATGTAATTATGCTATTTGCCTGAATTATTCCCTGATGTCATGATTTCCATATTCTCACTGCCATCTGAGTAGAAGAGTGTGTTCTGAATCCCATCATTAATTTATTATTGAATCAAATAGTTATGTTCCATAGTTCTTGTCAGTGAAAACAACTCCAAATTTATCAAGTACAACCTGTTCATAATCTTGAAGATCACCCCTCTTTCTGCGGAAGTGGAGCTCTGACTGTCTTATCTTTACTGATTGATATGGCGGGCGGCACGGTGGCACAGTGGTTAGCACTGCTGCCTCACAGTGCCAGAGACCCGGGTTCAATTCCCGCCTCAGGCGACTGACTGTGTGGAGTTTGCACGTTCTCCCCGTGTCTGCGTGGGTTTCCTCCAGGTGCTCCGGTTTCCTCCCACAGTCCAAAGATATGCAGGGTCAGGTGAATTGGCCATACTAAATTGCCCGTAGTGTTAGGTAAGGGGTAAATGTAGGGGTATGGGTGGGTTTCGCATCGGTGGGTCGGTGTGGACTTGTTGGGCCGAAGGGCCTGTTTCCACACTGTAATCTAATCTAATCTAATCATATCTTTCAGTGTGAGAGTTGATTGATTTTATGATAAAGGGCAGAACTTTGGATGAGATATGGCAACCCAAGTGTAATGTTGAGAACACCCCTTTCACACTAAGCCTCATGGAAACCTGGAACACCCTTAAACAGCTGTTGTGATTGGTGTGTGAACTGAAAATATCAAAACTGAGATTGATAGTCATTTGTTGCAGGAAGGTATGAAACCAAAGTGGGTAAAGGGAACTTGGAAACCAGATCAATTACAATCTAATTGAAAGGCTCGAGGAATTGAATGACTTTCTCCTGTCCCTTCGGAGATGTATAATTAGTGTGCTACCTAGGGGGAGGGTGGAGGCTATTGACAGAGTAAGTAAGAATGTTAACAGAAAGCTCATGAGTGTGTTTAATGGGTGTAAGTCAGTTTTGGCTCAACTGTGTTGTTCCCATAATCGAGCATCACAAAAACATTCAAGCTACTGGTGATAAGAGCTCCCAGGTATCCACTTAGCTGCAGCACTTGTGGTCAAAATCCAAACAGTGTTCCAGGGTGTGCTTAGACAACAATAGATTGCTATGATTCAAGAAGGAGGTTCACCACCTGTCCATTAGGGATGCACAATAAACATTAGCCTATCCATGTTGCTAACCTCTCTTGAACGAATAAATCAAAAGACAAGAGAAATAATCTGAATAAAGCTCAACATGCCTTATTCACAACTGGTCAGATGTCTCGAAATTTCCTATCTTCATGCTCCCTCTGATACGTACTGGCAATGAATGCCAATTGATCATGTGCAGTGGACATGGACGGCTCTCACAAGAAACCAAATTGGGGAATGTCAATGCCTATCTCATTTGTAACTCTTACAGCCAGCAAAGAATGCCTCTACTCTGGGCTGGATGGATTCATACCAATCTGGGAAGGGAAATGGGAGTCAATGGAAGAACAAAGAGAGTGAATATGACGAGAGGCTTCCTAGGTCATCTGCTGTGAAACTTCAGCGTTTTGCCATGTTCACTAATGACTTAGATGAAGGATAGAGAGTTTGTAATCCAAGTTTGCAACTGACATTAAATGAGGAGCCATGTTGACCATTGTTGCTGGCAGGAGCATTCCACCAGACCTCACTTAAAGTACTGCTATGATGGTCACAAACTGCAGGAAAGAGAGATCGACTTTGGAAAAGATCCAAATAGACTGAGCAAGAGGGTACTTAGGGATTAAAGGGCGAAATTCTGAGGACAAGTGGCACAAAGATAGGGTGTAGTTAGTTTAGAAGATTAAGGGCTTATTTAATGCTACAAAAAAATTGAAGGATTTTGTGCGCCGCTACAGAGAAGCTATTTTCTTTGGTGGAGGAATAGGAACCTTCAAGAAAGAGAAACTTCAGGCCTGAGGATAGGTTAGCGAGGTCGGGACTGCTCTGCTCAGAGAGAGGAACGCTGAGAGGAGATCTGATAGAGGTTTTCAAAATCACATGCGGACTGAATAGAGTAGATCAGGAGAAACTGTTCTGTTTATGAAAGGAACAAAAATGAGAGGATATAGATTTGAAGTGATTTTCAAATCAAGCAAGATTGATGTGAGAAAAAAAACACTTTCATGCAGTGAATAACTAGGAGTGTATTGCCCCTGATTGAAGTCTTCAAGATATTAACAAGAAAAAACAGAGCAGATAAACCATTTCCACAGATTAGAGGTTCGAGAACAAGCGAACATAGTCTGAGATTTAGGACCACTCCGTTCAGGAGAGAGATGTTAGGAAACACTTCTACAAACTAAGGGTGGTAGAGGTCTGGAACTCTCTTCCACAAACAGTAGTAGATTCTGGATAAGTTGTTAATGTTCAAGCAAGATAGATAACTGTTTGTTAAGCAAGGGTATTAAAGGATATGGGGCAAACAGAGGTATATGGAGTTAGGCCATAGATCAGCCATGATCTCGTTGAATGTAGAACAGGCTGGAGGGGCAGACTGGCCTACACCTGTTGCTAATTTCCTATGTCTCTAACACCACATCAGGAAATCATTGATGGTTTTTATCCTGCTTAATGTACACACACTTATTATCATCCAGGCCTGGAGTCAGAGAGTTATCCAGTGTACCATTGATTCCAGGTGGGTATTTTAGTCTTGGTGTAGATTACTTGAAGCACCACAATTTCCCCTCCCATGTGGTCAACAATGCCCTCTAGCGCATCTCCTCCACTTCCCGCACCTCTGCTCTTGACCTCCACCCCTCCAATCACAACAAGGAAAGAAGCCACCAGTCCTCACTTTCCATCCCACCAACCTACAGATACAACGCATTATCGTCCGCCATTTCCGCCACCTACAGTCAGACCCCACCACCTGAGATATATTTCCCGCCCCACCCTTAACAGAATTTTGCAGAGACTATTCCCTCTGCGACTCCCTCATTAGGTCCACACCCCCCCAGCAACCCATCTTCCACTCCTGGTACCTTCCCTTGCCACCACAAGAGGTGTAAAACCTGTGCCCACAACTCCCCCCTCACCTTCATCCAAGGCCCCAAAGGATCCTTCCACATCCAGCAGAGATTTTCCTGCAACTCCAAGCAACTCATCTACTGTGTCCGTTGCTCTCGATGTCATCTCCTCCATACTGGGGAGACAGGACGCCAATATGTGGAATGTTTTGGAGAACATGCACCAATCAACTCCACTGCCCTGTGGCCGACCACTTCAACTCCCCCCTCCCACTCCGCCAAAGATATGCAAGTCCTGGGCCTCCTCCACCACCAAAATCTAGCTCCCCGACGCCCGGAGGAAGAATGCCTCATCTTCCATCTTGGGACCCTCCAAACACATGGGATCACTGTCGATTTTGTCAGTTTCCTCATCTCACCTCCCCCCACCTTATTTCAGATCAAACCCTCCAACTTGGCACCACCCTCTTGGACTGTCCTACCTATCCACCTTTCTTCCCACCTATCTGCTCCACCCTTCACTCCGACCTATCACAATCACCCCCCACCTCTATCTACCAATCGCTGTCCCAGCAACCTTCCCATTTATCGCTCAGCCCCCTTGTGCATCACCCCCCCCACATTCCTAATGAAGAGCTTATGCTCAAAATGTTGACTCTCTTGCTCCTCGGATGCTGCCTAACCCGCTGTGCGACACCTTTTGACTCTGATCTCCAGCTTCTGCAGTCCTCACTTTCTCCTTGGGGTGGATTTAACTTAGTCTGAGAATTTGTGTAGGATATAAACAGGCAGGGAAAGAGTTAAGTTCTGAATTTTGCGAAACAAGAAGCTCAGCTGAGCATGACTCAGATCAGATAAGAACTTGCAGTTAACAATGGGGTGCTGGAGACAAGGGTAATGGGTTAACAAGGTCGAAAAGCATTCATTATGCAGAGCCATTGAACAATATTGGAAACATTCAGTATGTAATGTCAGTTTAACAAGATGAAAAGTATTCATTATGTGAAGCCAGTTAAGGTTAAGAACATTCATTGTGTAACAGCAGATGGCTTAATCCTTACTGTTGATGCTCGCTGACTATAATTGTCACCCAATCAATATGTATGTTGCCTTATCTGGATGCTCCTCCCTGAAAAATGACTATATAAAATTCATTGAGAAACTGCTGTTCCAGAGAAGAGTGTAAACTCATGTCTCTGTGCACATGGGCAATTGTTCTCTTTCCCTCCAGGGCCTGGAATAAAGATGAAGGAGGTAAAACCATACTGTGTCTCTGAGTGTTCTGCTTCGACTGAAAGGGGAATGTGATGACAATTTAAGGTTGTGATGACAGATCTAAACTGATAGTTACAATCAGACAGGATCAGTGGCTGCCTGGAACATCAGTGTCTCGAGATCAAAGGGCTCACAATGTAAGATTTTAAACCTTGGTCCCTTTCAATATTCCTGTGTGCCGGAGACGGTCCCCTCACTCAATTGCTCTCTATTCTGTGAATTCCTCGAATGGTAATTTGTTCAGTCGAGAGACACAGTTTCGCAATCGCACTGACAGGCAGAGGTTTGAGTGGTCTGCGCTGCATTGAGGGGAGAGGGGTGTGTGGTTGAGGTTCGAGTCCTCTGCCTGGTACTGGGATTCGAGTCCCCTGGGGTGGGTGTGATTGAAGTTCGAGTCCTCTGCATGGTTCTGGGATTCGAGTCTACTAGGTGGGTTGATTTGAGGTTCAAGCTCTCTGCACTGTGCTGAGATTCAAGCTCTTTGTGTTTAAGCGAGGTTTGAGCTCTCTGTGTTAATTAGAAGTCGGGTTTTCTGTGTTTAATTGGGGTTCAGGCTTTCTATGTTTAATTGGGGTTCAAGCTTTCTGTGTTTAAGTGGGGTTCGGGTTCTCTGTGTTTAAGTAGGATTCAAGCCCCCATGAGGAGTAAAGTGACAAAGGGGTTAAAGTCCCCTTGTGGCAAAATTTGAGGCTCTGTAAGTCGTTGTTCTGGGGGAAGAGAGTGGCTTGGATTGCGGCACCATGTGGTCCGCTGTGAGGGCTTTCTCTTTTTATCAGTGTAATTTCAGTGAGAGGATGGGAAAAAAAGCAAGAAACGCTGACATTAAGGTTCTACTAATACTTGGGTTGAAAAAGGAAAGTTTCAATGTAAATTGTGCTCTGCTGAGGGTGTTGCTTAAAAAATGTGGTTTGTTAAACTACTGGTTCAGAAAATCTTTTTAAGTCACTGTTTTGCCCTGTTTGAATCAGGATCTCAATATGTTTTGTGGGCTAGGTAATGGATCAGATCTTGTTTTTCCATTGAAATTGTACAACATTATGTCCTTTTAAAATTATCAAACTTGTAACCTTAAAACAAATTGATTGAGTGCCTTGAGCCCCTGATTTGTTTGAAATTCTACAATACCTGTTTAAAAAAACAGTTGAGTCAGTGGTCATGCTTTAGCCAGATGAGAGTTTTGTATTAAAATATCTTTGCTGCTGTGCAGAGTGGTTACAAAAAGAAGAGTGCATTTTGAGTTTGATGTTTTGTTAAGATTTTTTTAGAGAATATCAGAATTTGAGGCTGAGCTGCTTAAATTCTGTTAATTATTGTTAAGACTTTATTGGCCCCCTTCATATTGCAAATTCAAAAAAAATGTTGATCTCTACCAAAGTTGCCACTGTAATTCTGACTGTTTTATTTGGGAAGTTTCATTTGGAGAACATATTTTAAAGTATTCAACATTTGTTTCCCACGAATATTTGAGATTTAAATCTGAACTGAAACGGGCTCTTCAATTGTTAAAGCACAAAAACATTTTGTTGTTTTCTTGCTGTTCCAGACTTTTGCAGTATTTTTCCCAACAGCTTTACTTTAGCCAAGAATCAAATTGTTAAAGGAAAATAATTCTTGAATAACCTGAATGGGGTCCCCCGAAGGTTTGATCTTAGGACCATTTGATTGTTGTTTATAATTCACTGAATTGTTTAGGCAGTACAATTGAGAAGTTTATGAATTGTATAAAATTAGACAATGTCATAAATAGTGAACAGAATAACAGACTTCAAGATGACTGAGAATATTAAAATAGACAGACATAATTTTGTATAGTTAAATGTGTGACTGTCTTCATACTGATACCCACCTTGGCAAGGAAGGAATGAGAGAGGAAATACAAAGATACTTTGAGCAGCTAATATCATCTCTAGAGTTTCTCCATTCACAGATAAAGCAGGCCCTTGGGCCACGGCCCACCCCTCCACAATCTGATCCAACGGATTCAATCAGCTCCTCGGTCATGAGCATGAAAAGAAGGTAACGACAGTGAAGAGGCGTTCGGTACACTTTTTGTCAGTAGCATTCCTATAGATGTTAAACCATGTGAGCTTTACCTTCTCTTTCAATCATTTAAGGGACATGATGGTTCACTGTTCAAGCTAACATCACAACAGCCAATTGGCTTTGTTACATTTAACAGCAGAGCAGGAGCAGACGCAGCAAAGAATGCTGCGTTCACCTAGCCTGCAGCTGCAACTGCTGCACTGCACGCTCAGATGTGCTGGTATCCTCCATCTGAAGCATCTCTGGAAGGATGGAAGTCTCATCGGCTTTGTGAGGCACTTAACTGCCCTGATCCAAGAATTCAGATTGCTCTTTGGAGTGGTGTGCAAGGACAGACTGAATTTTGTTTTCAGATTGGACTTTACTGAAGGAAACTTTGGAGAACTGGCTCGTTTCCACTCAACTTGAAGGGGATGGTGTGGTCACTAAGGACTGTGGATTTAAAAACTTTACAGGTGAATTTTTTTCTTCCACTGAGAGGATTGTTCAAATTTTATTTACTGTAATGAATTAGTAATTTCTGTTGTTATAATCACTGCATGTTGTGTATCAATAACTTTCTTAAATACTGTCTGTCAGAATCTTATGAAAGTTGGTAGTTCCATCGACGTGGTTATCATGAGATGATAAAAGGAGGGAATGAGAACGTGATTAGGGTATAAGTAGGCAGGGAAAGAGTTAAGTTCTGAGTTTTGTGAAACAAGGGGTTCGGCTTAGCATGACTCAGATCAGATAAGAACTTGCAGTTAACAATGGGGTGCTGGAGACAAGGGTAATGAGTTAACAAGGTGGAAAAGCATTCATTATGCAGAGCCATTGAACAAGATGAGGTAGCATTCAGTATGTAACGTCAGTTTAATAAGATGAAAAGTTTTCATTATGTGAAGCAAGGTTAAGAACATTCATTGTGTAACAGCAGATGGCTTAATCCTTACTATTGATGCTCACTGATTGTAATGGTCACCCAATAAGTATGTATGTTGCTTTATCTGCAGGCTCCTCCCGTAAAATGATTATATAGTTCATTGATAAACTGCTGTTCCAGAGAAGACCATAAACTCATGTCTCTGTGCACATGTGCGATCATTCTCTCTCCCTCCAGGGCCTGGAATAAAGATGAAGGAGGTAAAACCATACTGTGTCTCCTATTGTTTTGCTTTGACTGAAGGGGGAACGGGCTGACAGAGTAAGGAGAGTGTCAACACCCTGTGGAACTTGAGGTGAGCTTTCAGTACTCCACAATGATGTGGGATGTAGGGAAGTCCTCCAATATCACAATTGAAGTCACACCCATTATTCCTCATGGCATGACATTTTTGTCAGTGATTGTTTTCAGGATGTGAGTCAGAGAGTCATGCAGCATAGAAACAGACCCTTCGGTCCAACCAGTCCATGCTGACAATAATCCCAAACGAAATGAGTCCCACCTGCCTATACCTGGCCCATATCCCTCCAAACATTTCATATGCATATACTGATACAAATGTCGTATAAACATTGTAACTGTATCCACATCTACCACTTCCCCTGGAAGTTCATTCCACATCCTCTGTTTAAAAAATTTGCCCCTCATGTCTTTTTAAAATTTCTCTCCTCTCACCTTAAAAATATGCCTCCAGCCTTGAAACCATAACTAGTTTTAACTTGTTCCTTTATTTTCCTAGTTTAAACTATGAAAGACTTTAATATAAACTATTACTTATTTCTTTATTTTTCTATTATTTTATGAAGTAATGGTTAACTTTTTAACTCTCATTTCTCCTAAACTTTGTACCTAAGTTATTTTGTACCTAGGTACCTACAATGGGGCCATGTACGGCAACATTATACATTTTTCACTGTACTCCTGTACTTGAGTACGTGACAATAAAATCTACAATCTAAAACAAACTCTAAACCTAAATCCCTCACCCTAGAGAAAGGACAGCTGCCATTCACCTTCTCTATGCCCTCATGTTTTACAAACCTCTATAAGATGGTGACAAGGCAGCATTACAATCCACCCTGATTCATTCATAACTCCATTATCCTGAAACTCGGGGTCAACCATGTGGTGCAGAAGGTGTGTGTGGACTGAAGCAGAAGTGGTTAATTCTAACTGTGTGATATGTCAATCAGGTACAATGTATATGACCAAAGGAAATGAATGCAATGTCACATAAACTTTCTCTCTCATCTCTGATAAAATGTTGTAGTAAGAGAGAGCCACAGTAAGAGGTTATATATTTTACTTATCTCAACAAACACAGTAAATATTCTATATTTAGAAGAATCCCTACAGTGTGAAAACAGGCCCTTCAGCCTAGCAAGTCCACACCGACCATCCGAAGAGTAACCCACCCAAATCCATTCCCCTACTACTCTACAGTTACCTCTGACTAATGCACCTAACCTCGACAACCCTGAGCACAATGGGCAATTTAGCATGGCCAATTCACCTAACCTGCACATCTTTGGATTGGAGGAGGGAACTGGACACCCTGGAGATAACCCACGCAGATACAGCGAGAATGCGCAAACTCCACACAGACAATTGCCTGAGGCTGGAATTGAATCCAGGCCCCTGGCGCTGTGAGGCAGCAGTGCTAACCACTGAGCCAATGTACCACCATATCAGCGCAATGGGACCAAGAATGTTCTATAGGTCAATCAAGGGTGACAGGTTCTCTTCCCTGAAGAATTGTAGTGAGCTCATTGAGCTGTTAAAACAGGCTCCTGTTTCAGAAGTCACTGGTGGTGAAATTTGACCACAAGACCTGTGGAATTTAGACAAATGCACAGAGTCATTAGAATCACTACTGTAGAGGAGTCCACATCATCCATTGATGATTCTCTATTGAAAAATCAAGTCAATTCCATTCCACCATTTTGTTCCTGTAGCTTTACATGTTTACTTTCCTCCAACACCTGTCCAATTTCTACCTGAAATCATTCATCATCTTCCATCACCGAGTGTTGTGCAGCTCCAACAACACTTCAGAAGCTTGTCCATTCAGGACAAGGTAGTCCATTTGTTTGGAACCACATCCACAAGCATCACTCCCTCCACCACCACCAACACTCAGCAGCAGCAGTATGTATTATCTACAAATTGCCCCGCAGAATTTCACCTAGGAATCACTTCCATCTAGGAGGGGAAAGGTGGCAGATACTCAGGAACACCGCCATCTGCAAGTTCCCTTCCAAGCCACTCACCATCCTGACTTGGAAATACATTAGCATTCCTTCACTGTCGCTGGGTCAAAATCCTGGAATTCCCTCCCTAAGGTCATTGTGGATCAACAGGTGGACAACAGTGGTTCAAGAAGGAAACTCACCACCACCTTCTCAAGGGCAACTAAAATCTGCGTCCAGAGTCCCTGTCAGCCAATAGGAACAACTGTTTTGGCCTGCCTTCCCCAAACCTGTTGCAATCTCATTCATTTCTATCAAGTTTCCCCTGAACCTCCTTTACTTAATGGACAGTAACCTCCAATTTCTCCAATCTAACCTTGTTGATAAAATGCCCCAGCCCTGGAACTGCTCCGGTAAATCTCTTCTTCATCCTCTCAAGTGTTATCACATTCTTCCTAAAATGTAGTGAGCATTTTTGCCCTAAAATCACCATCTTGCTGACCAATAATATGCAATCAATAATTGAGAGTCATTGTAATGTGGCCATCATTGAATATATCAGGACAGACAGTGTGGACATTATTGTGTTGCTGTTTGTGGGGGCCTGCTGCGCACTGGCCAGCTGCTGTGTTCTCTCCAACAATAACTGAACACGATTGACTGTGCAATATTCTGCAACATCAAGAGATCATGAAAAATGCAAAGTTCATTCTCTCTCGTTCTTACTGTTTTATGAACCAGGCCAGAGAGAAATGTCACATTTTCAGTCCAAATTGGGATGTTGATATCACTGAAATTGACATGCTCTTTTAGAGTCATTTAGATACTTGCGGTCATTTGAGGCTCCCACATCAACAGCATTGTCAAACCTTCACACACTGCTGTAGAAATCAGTTTGAAGCAGATCTGGTGATGACTTTCCTGCTGTAATTTCAGTGCAAAAAGCTTTCACATTGTTTATTTCTTTTGACAAAAAATAATCACATCCTATTCCACATAAATGCAAGCCTTTCTTTTCTTACACAGATATTGATTGAACAGTAAATTTGGATTGTGTTTCAATCTCCTTCGCATTTCATTCCTTTTCAAAGAAAATAATTTCCAAATTGCTGTCTCAGACCCCCCACCTGGCACTTCATTCAGAAGCTGGGAGATAAGTGTAACAACAGAATACAGACAAATTGGCAACCTCTGAATCATACTTGTGGAAAAACTCTTAAGGCAGTAACGTAGGGGACACAGAAATCTAAGCTTCTGCCAAAGTTGAAGCAGGAAGTTGAGAAGTTGGCTGAGCTATTGGTGCAGGCTGATTACACAGAGATATAGGGAAAAAACATCCCACCCAGGCCAAACATTGCAAAGTAATCATTAAAACATGACAACTGTCAGAATAAACAAGAATTTGTGTCATATAGACTCAAGCAAACCTTCTTCTGGTAACAAAGCACCTTAATTCCTGGTTAAAATAGACTGAAGCACTTGGAATCCTACAAACAGTACATAAGGAGCTTCACAAACAATCCACTAATGTTAACATGGACAGCTGTGAGTACTGCGGACTTCTTTATCAAATTGAATCTCAGGCACAAACCTCAGAGTAATTGTGCCGTCTCTCAGAGGCAATGTGAAATCGACATCTTCTTCTGTCTCTTTTGTGAATGTAAAAGATGTCATAGCACTGTAATGAAAAAGGGGAGGAGTGTTATCCCATGGGCTCCTGCATAATATTTATTCACCAAACAAACATCATGAAAACAGTCATTATCACATCTGTGTTTACTGGAGTTTACTTTGTGCAAATGTTATGATTTCCACATTATGACAGCATAAGGGCAGCACGGTGGCTCATTGGTTAGCACTGCTGCCTCACACTGCCAGAGACCCAGGTTCAATTCCCACCTCGGGCAACTGTCTGTGTGGAGTTTGCACGTTCTCCCAGTGTCTGCGTGGGTTTTCTCCAGGTGCTCCGGTTTCCTCCCACTGTCAAAAGATGTGCAGGCTAGGTGAATTGGCCATGCTAAATTGCCCGTAGTGTTAGGTGCATTAGTCAGGGGTGAATGTAGTCGAATGGGTCTGGGGTGGGTTGCTCTTTGGAGGGTTGGTGTGGACTTATTGGGCCAAAGGGCCTGTTTCCACACTGTAGGTAATCTAATCTTAAAAAAAAATTGCATTTCAAAAGTTCATGAATTGACTGTAAAAATGTTTAGCCCAGTGGTTGTGAAAAATGCTATCTAGTTGAAAGTCATTTCTCTTCCCGTAGATCAAAAGCTTTCTGCCGAGTCAAATAAGGAGGACAGTCAAAAATATGTTAAAAACAAGGAGAGTCAAATGTAAGGCTAAGTGTTTTAGCCATCTCTCACTAATTTAAATTATTTGATTTAATTTATTGTTGTCACATGTGGAAAAATATCAAATTGTCCATTTGATTGATTGATTGTTGTCACATGTACTGGGATACAGTGAAAGATGTTTTGCATACTGTACAGACAGATCATACCATACAAATTACATCAGAGCAACAGAACATCTTTGTTGCTCTGTGCGGAATACAGTTTTACAGCTACTGAGAAGGTGTAGAGAGCGAGATCAGAATTTACATTTAAGAGGTCCATTCAAAAGTCTGGAAACAAAGACCTTTTCCACTTTTTTCAGGTCAGGGATTTTATTCAGAAAGGGACCACTCTCTTGACCAATCCTTGCAGATCTATTATGAAGAAGTGGGTACTTGATGCTAAAAGTACTGTCTCTGCTAGTATACTTTATCAGATGCTGGGGGCTGATCCTTCAGAAGACATTCAGTGGCTTTGCGGAGTTTGGGAGAGGGAATTAGGGGTTGAACTTTCTATGGAGGCATGGGGGGACATTTGCGAGAATGCGAGGAAGATCTATTTGTAACAGGACCCATGCCATGCAGCTAAAGATTTTGCATAGGGTCCATTAGGCCCCAGGCTATCTCTTAATGTTTCAAGTGGGAGAATCCCCCCTTTTGTCCAAAGTGTAAGATAAACATAGGTACTCTCACTCATTGTTTATGGTCTTGCCACAGGCTCTGTTCGTTTTGGAGTTCTGTGGCAGGGGTTATTGAGAGGGTCTTGAGGCCAAGGTTAAGATGGACCCAATATCTCTCCTCCTGGGTGTATTCAATATACCCTCTTTGGCCATGGGAAAAATCATTTTAATATCCTCACTTTCTGCTTGGGTTTCTGAAACTCCCCCCGGTCCGTTGGATTGGCATAGGCTTATTGTGGAACATATTCCTCTGGACCTTTTTACAAATATAGTGCACCAGAAAACAGAAAATTTGTACAAGATATGACAGCCCTTTCTGGATGGATGTAGATTTATCTGCCATTTTAACTCGGGCCTTCGTGTAGTTATGGCATTCTGATTTAGTGTACTCGATGTCCTTAAAGGAAAACGTTTGAATATTTTGTGTGCACCACTTGGTGCTCTCAGAGGTCAAGAGCCAATGTTTTGTCGCGCTGAGCTGTTTGGCTCGTTTATTTATTCATTAACTACTTTTATTGATTTGTCTGTTTTGCAAATGGGTAGAGTTGGGTTTTGGTTGTATTGTTTGTTGCTGTTGTGTTTCTTTTTTGCTTTTTTTTGTTGTTATATGTATACAGAATGTTTGTTAGTGTTGTCATTTATTTTCCTTTTTGATGGCTTTGTAAAGAAAGAAAAAAGTTTAATAAAAATACCTATTAAAAAAATCTGAAAACAGCAGGGAAGGAGCTGTTCTTGAATCCACACGTGTATTCCAACTTTTACATCTTCTGTCCGGTGGGAGAGAGTACAACCAGGGTGGGAGGGGGTCTTTGATTATGTTGGTTACTTTCTCAAGGCTATAGAAAGTACAGATGGAGTCAATGGATAGAAGGTTATTTGCCTGATGGACTGGGCTGTGTTGATAACTGTCCGCCATCTTGGGAAAGCAGTTGCCATACCACACTATATCCAGATGGAATGCTTTCTCTGGTGCATCTATAAAAATTGGTAAGAATCTTTGTCAACATGCTGAATTTCCTTAGCATCCTGAGGAAGTAGAGGCATTATTGTGCTTTCTTGACCAGCGTGCTGGCACAGGTGGACCAGGACAGATTGTTGGTGATTATCAGTTCCAGGAACTTGCCACTTTCAACCTCCCTCCACCTCAGCACAATTGATGTCGATAGGAGCATATATTCCACCTTATTTCCTCGTCAATAAGCAGCTCCTCTGTTTTGCTGACATTGTTGTCTTTACACCATGACATTAAGCACGCAATCTCTTTCCTGTTTTCGACCTCGTCATTATTTGAGATCTCACCTACAACAGTGGTGTTGCCAGCAAATTTGTAAATGGAGTTGGGATGGAATTTGGCCACACAGTCATCAGTGTATCAGGAATACAGTGGGGGCTGAGTACACAGCTTTGTGGTGCATCGGTGTTGAGGAGGTGTTGTTACCTACTCAGTGTAATGATCAGGAAGTCGAAGATCCAGTTCCAGAGGGAGGAACTGTGATGTAGGTCTCAGAGTTTGTTTGGAATAAAGCTGTTGAAGGCAGAACTGTAGTCAATAAGAAGGAGCTTGACTTGGGTATCCTTGTCATCCAGTTGTTCCAGGGATGAGTGTGGGGCCAAGGAGATGGTATCTGCTGTAGACCGGTTGCCCAGGTCGGTAACTTGCAAAGGATTAAGGCAATCTGGGAGGCGGGAGTTGGTGTGAGCCATGCCTCACCTCATGAGGCCCTTCATAATGATGGAGGTCAGAGCCAATGGGCAATGGTTATTGAAGAATGCTGCTTGATTCTTTGTCACAGGGATGATGTAGTCTTCTAGAAGCAGGTGGGGCTTCAGATTGAAGCAAGGAGAGGTTAAAAATGTCAGTGAATCCCCCTCACCAGCTGATCCACGCAGGATCTGAGGGCACGGCCAGAAACTCCATCCAAACCAGTCGTTTTCCATGGATTCACTGTCAACAGGCTGGTCTAATGTCTATGCTGGTGACCATGGGTTCAGGTGCATCTGAGGCTGTTGGGATAGCTGACATCGTTTCAAAGACGTACTGCTCAGTGCCAGCATAGAATGCATTGAGCTTATTGGGTCGGGATGTTTTGCTGCCTGAGATTCTGTCCAACTTTGCTTTGTCACCTGTTACATTGTGTCAGCCTTGCCACAAGCTGGTATTGCTTCTTGGGGCTCTGATGGCCTTACAAAGGTTATACTTGGGATTTCCTATATTGGTTAGGGTCACCCGACTTGTACGCCTCGGACTTGGACTGCAGTAGGAAGTGGATCTCCCAGATGATCCATTAGTCTCATGGTTGAAAGCCAAATTTGAATTGAACAAGACAATAAAGAGTTAAACCAGATGACAGCACTGGAGCTTTGCAGTGTAGTTATTTTAACAACCTGTTCCAAAATGCAATGGCACACGGCCAGTGCAGGTGAGACATAGCAGGTCTGCTTCCAATCGCAGAGGTTACTCTGCACTGGCCTTGTTCAGCAGACTCGATACGTAAATCATGCAAAGAATAGATGTACAGCTCCTTACAACCTTGTGCAGGCAGCAGAACCTAACAACACTACAACAAATCATACACACAACACAACAATTGATACTCCAGCCAACATTGCTGCAGAGACTCTGCTTCTGTCTCGTCAGAGACTCAGACCAAAGTTAACATTTCAAGTGACCCTTTGCCAGAACATTCTGGACTTGAAATGTTACCTCTGTTTTCTCTGCACAGATGCTGCCAGATATGCTGAATTTCTGCAGTAATTTCTGTTTTTGTTTGTTTCAGATCTCCAGGATCCACAGCTCTCTGTTTCATTCTAATTGATGCCTGAGCTCCAAGATCAAGAGAACTTTTAACTCATAGACTCACAGAGTCCCTGCAATGCAGAGAGAGGCTGCCATCAAGAGTGCACTGACCTTCAGAAGAGCATACCACCCAGACCCAGCCCCCCCCCCCCCCCCATTATGGCTAAACCACCTACCTATGGATCCCTGTTTGCTAAATAACAACTTAGCATGGCCAATCGTCCTAACCTGCACATCTTTGGACTGTGGGAGGAAGGCAGAGCACCCGGAGGAAATCCACACAGACACGGGGAGGATGTGCAAACTCCTCACAGTGAGGCTAGAATCAAACCCCAGATCCCACAGTATCTATAGACAAGCACTTGAGAGGTGATTAAAGTCATAGAGGCCATTATCATTATTCCTGTCAAACGGGCTTAAACATTTAGGTTCTTCAGAGATTTTTTTGCCTACCCAGTGTGCTACCTTTAGCATGAGACATGAAACCGAGACACTGACTACTCCGGTTCTGAAGAAAAGTTATACTGGACTTCAAATGTTAACAATGTTTCAATTTCTACAGATGCTGCCAAATCTGCAGAGTTTCTCCAGTGCATTCTGCTTTGATTATCCTGTTTACTCTGTCAAAGCCTGTCGTACTACCACGAAGAAGAGCGCGAGAGTTGTCTGGAGAGCCCTGGTTAACGTTTCTCACTCAGTCATGATCACTGAAACGAGCAGCTGACCTGGTCATTATCGCATTACTCTTTGTGGAAGCTTCCTGAGTACAAATCCACTGTGACATTTCCAACATTATAACAGTGTCTACACTTCCAAACCACGTAATTGACTGGAAAGTCCTTCAGGATGTCCTCACATTATGGAATGTGAGTCTCCGTTGGCCTTTGGTAGTTTAGAGAATCTTTGGAGCAGTCAAGAAGCAATCATCTCATAAAACATTTCTAAGCCAACAATGTGGCTCCATACAAGAGGTACCGTTGATCAGAAACCTCACTGGATCAATCGCACAAATATTGTATATTCATGAGGGAGTCAGATGTGAGAATTTGGCGTTAGTAACTTATCTCCTAACTCACGAAATCCTGGTCACTATCGATAAGGCACAAGTCTGGATGGGGGCAGCTGCAGCAATGCTCAAGAAACTTAACAGAACCCAACACAAAACAGACCAACTGATCAACACCTTAAACATTCACTCCCTCCACTACCAACGCATAGTGGCACTAATGAGAGTCTTCTACAAGTTAACAGTACAACTCTCACCAAGGTTTCCAAACCTGTATACTCTATCACACAGAGGAAACAAGGGCAGCCATGCAATAAGGATCTTTAAGCATCTACCCCTCTAAGCATCCACTCCCTCCACCACTGACACTCAGTAGCAGCAATGTGTACTATCTCCAAGATGCACTGCAGAAATTCATCAAAGATCCTCAGACAGCACCTTCCAAACTCATGACCACTTCCATCAAGAAGAAAAAGGGCAGCAGATACATGAGAACACCACCACCTTCAGGTTCCCCTCCAAGCCACTCACCATTCTACCTTGGAAATGTATCATCATTCTTGCACTGTTGCTAGGTCAATATCCTGGAATCCCCTCCCTCATGGCATTGTGGATCAACCCACAGCAGGTGGACTGCAGCAGTTCAAGAAGGCAGCTCACCCCCACTTTCTCAAGGGCAACTAGGGACTGGAAATAAATGCTGGGCCCGGCCAGTGACACCCACATCCCACAAAAAAAAGAAAATACACTGGAATACCACGAGCTGCAAGTTCCCCTTTAGGCCACACAATATCCTGATGTAGATCTGCCACTGTTCATGTTCATGAGCTCTAAATCCTGGAACACTCCTCCTGAGAACTCCTACATCATCTCTGGCAAAATGGTTTGAGAATTTGACTTACCATCACCTTCTCAAGCAATGACGGCTGGACTTTGTTGCTGGTCTTGACACACACACACACAGACACACACTCCTACATACACACACATGGACACAAGCTCTTTCTCATATACTCATACATATACTCCCACACTCACACGCACACTTGCACCCTCTGACAGACATATACCCATTTACACTGTCTCACAGACACTCATAACATCCCCCCCCCCCACCATATACACACGCGCACATATACACATAAAGGTTTGTGGGGTGAATTTGTACTTGCAGAATTACATGTTACTTTGTTCAAAAGCTGCATGAATCCATGTAAGAGTCTGTAAATCCGTTTTTTAGATTAGAGTCAGTCTGACGATCATGGCACACAGTCTCACACAGGGCACCTCACACCTTAAATACATTATCTGGGCCGACATGACACCAATTGCTCACTTGAGAATGTAACTTTAAAAACGTTATATGATTTACATATGAAAGAACTGAAACCAACGTGGTCATTCTAAAAGATGAGAGACTTAACAAACAATCCAGGTCTTTTTCAAAATATAATTTCAGTTATATCACACTGTAAACTTTTGCAATAAATTCTGTCTTACGATCTTATACAACCAGTTGATGAAGAAACAGCGCTTGGAAAGCTAGTGCTTCCAAATAAACCTGTTGGACTATAACCTGGTGTTGTGTGATTTTTAACTCATTATTCAACTATTTATGCTTCTCCCTCAAAATCTGGAGGAATTAATAAGGCGGCACATGAGAAGAGATAGATACAAGATGAAAACAAACACACAAAATGCTGCTGAACCTCAACAGGTGTGGCAGCATCTGTGGAGAGAGAAACATGGTTAACATTTCAATATGATTCTGCCTTCGAACACATGGAGAGACTTGAAGAACAGTCATATTAGACTTGAAACATTTCACTCTCCACAGATACCACTAGATGGGTATATGAACAGGAAGGGCTTGGAGGGATATGGGCCGGGTGCTGGCAGGTGGGACTAGATTGGATTGGGATATCTGTCAGCATGGACAGGTTGGACTGAAGGGTCGCTTTCCATACTGTACATCTCTATGACTCTATGACCTGTTGAGTTTTGTCAGCATTTTCTGAGTTGGTTTTAAATCTTCAGCATTTGCTGTATTTTGATTATATTACGAGAAAGCAGATTGAAGGTTCACACTTCATGATTACGTACACAAATTAATTAAAATAAAATTCACTTTCAGCAAATTTTAGTGTCTGTGAGTCAGTTTTCCACAAATCAGAATCCTGCTGAGTGAGTAGCCTGAGGATCCCTTTTGGCAGAGTTGAAGTGATGATTGTCTCTGCCGCACTGTGGCCCCCTCGCTGATGGTGCACTGTTCACCTCGATCTTACTGGCTTAGCTCGTACCCTTCTCTGATGAATCTAAGGCCATCCCAAATACTGCTCCTGCACCATGTAGCATTCACTCTGCTGAGAGTAGAACCTTCTGTCGGTGTGCACCTTCCATATCCTCAGCTTTCTGAGGTTCTGCTATGCTATGAGGTAGTCGTCAATGACTGAGGTGCCCATGCTGTGATGAAAGCTGTGCTGTACTATTGGCAGCTGGGATTGCTAAGGCAAACATTCACAATCTGCTCCTGCCTTCCCCGAACTCATTCTCAGTGCGAGATGCGGTGCTTCCTCTTCGTGTGCACAGAACCGTGATCATACAGAAACATGGAATATAGAAGCGGGAATAGGCCATTCGGCCCTTCGAGCGTGCTCTGCCATTTAATGGTATCAAAGAGTTTTGGTATCAAACTCTTTCTGTTGCAGAGAATTCCACCGGCTCACTGCTCATCTCACTCCTAACAAAGCAAAGGTGATGTGAGAAAAACATTTTTCACCTAATGATGGGTTAGGGTATGTGCTGCCTAGAAAGGTGCTGGAGGCAGGTACAGCTGGGGCATTCAAGCAGGGCATTGGACAGTTATTTGAATAGAAATGTTGTGCAAGGACATGGGGACAAAGCAGCGGCTTGGCCAACAGAACTAGTGCAGGCACGATCGGCTGAATGGCCTCATTCTGCACTGTAACAATTCTGTGATTCTGTCCACACATTTTTGCCGTCACCTTTAATCCTGTTCTTTTGGAGGGGCAGGATTTCCTTCTTTCTCTCTGAGTGAATCACTTGTTGTCCGCTCTAAGCTTTCTCCTAATGACATCAGTAAAACCCGTCTTATCCTGCCAAACACTGACCTGGCAATAACTCGAAGTGGGAAAAGACAGTGTGAATATTTGCCACCACGAAAGGAAATGAGCAATTTGTAAAGGGTAGAATGTTTCTAGCCAAGTCAGAACTTCTTTCCCCTCTTTCCTCAGTTTAATCAATCGATGGTCATACTCATAAAGGAGATGTACAGATTGCTAATAAAGGATGCTCATAAATTTAGCCAGGAAAAAGGGAAGTCATTCAGCCCATCAGCTAGCCTAGTGCTTTGAAAGAGCTATCTAATTAGTTTCATTCCCTCACTTCTCCCCACCTTCTGAAATTAGTCCCCTTCAATAATTTATCCAATTCCTTTTGAAAGTTTCTGTTCCACCATTATACTTCAGGATACAACAATCAGCTCAGAAACATTTCCTGTACAGAAACATTTTTATTCATCTCCACTCCAAGAACAGTCCCAGTTTCTCTTGCTTCTCTACTAAACCAGAGTCCCTCATTTTTGATACCAGGTCCCTCTCAAAAACCTTGACATTCTTTTTAAAGTAGGCACTAAATGATACTGTTCTACTGAGATCAGCAGAAGGATAGTATTGGAGTCAATGTTTATTTTACCTTATGTTAGAGAAGGTGGTGCAGTCACAATATCCAAAATCCCAACTAATGCTCTGGGACATGAAGCTGGTGGAATTTAAATTCCATGAATAAATATGGAATATAAAGTTAGGCTTAGTCATGGTGCCATGAAACTTATGGCAATAAGTTTCAACAATTGTTGAATTATTATTGTTAAAATGCATCTGGTTCACCAACTTTCTTTAGGCAAGAAAATATGCCATCCTACTTTTCTACCCTTGTCCATCCAGATGGTAACACTTGCGGGTCTGGAAAATACTGTAGAAGCAGCCTTGGTAAATTTCTGCAAGGTATCCTGTAGATGGCACACACTGCTGTTACTGGATGTTGATGGTGGAGGGAGTGGATGTCGTGCCAAATCAAGCAGGCTTCTTTGTCCTGGATGGTGTCAAGTTTCTTGAGTATTATTGGAGCTGCACACATCCAGGCAAGTGGGGAGTATTCCATCCCACCCCTGACTTTGTCGATGGTGGACAGACCTGAGGCAGGCAAGATTTCAAGCCTCTGACCTGCTCTCGTAGCCACAATATTTATAGGGCTAGTCCAGTTCAGCTCCTGGTCAAGGGTAACCCCAAGGATGTTAGTGAGGATAGCAGATGCTGGAGATCAAAGTCAAGAATGTGGTGTTGGAAAAGCACAGCAGGTCAGGCAGCTTCCGAGGAGCAGGAGAATCGACATTACGGGCATAAGCCTAACAAAGGGCTTATGCTCAAAACGTTGACTCTCCTGCTTCCCGGATGCTGCCTGACCTGCTGTGCTTTTCCAGCGCACACTTTTCGAACTCAAGGGATCCAACAAAGGAAGTTCCATTGTTTTAGGTCAAGGAGGAATGGTTACATTCTCTCTTGTTGGAAGAAAATTATATATAACTAACCGAACAGTTAGAGCTATGCTAGAACACATTTCTTGGATTCTTAGCATACCTAGTCATGCATCCTCAGCTACCATCACCTCTGTGCAGTAAACTTGGAGAACTTCCAATGGGATCTCACAGGCACAAAAGACAACATAGTGTTGGTGTATCAGCGCACCAGTACCCATTTGCAACCGAAGATACAATGGCTGTCACTTTGCAGCATGGACCGTCAGTCTTTGAGAAAGGTAAAACTCAAATTAAATAAATGAGTGAATCTTGCAAGCGGAATACAGCGAGAGCTCAAGGTAAGGTGCAACAAAAAGAGATAGTTTCCAGAAAATTACTCATCCAAGAAGAAGAGAAAGAACTAGGAGAAAGTGAGATGCTGGGGATCAGAGTCAAAAAGTGTGTTGCTGGAAAAGCATAGCCAGTCAGACAGCATTCGAGGAGGAGAATCGATGTTTTGGGCAATAAGCCTTTCGTCAGGAATGTGGGAGGGGTGGCAAGGGGGCTGAGAGATAAATAGAAAAGGGTGGGGCTGAGGGAAAGGTAGCTAGGAATGCTAACTGCAGAATGTTTCAGAGAGGATCTCCGGGACACGCACCAATCAACCCCACCGCCATGCGGCCAAATACTTCAACTCCTCCTCCTGCTCCACCAAGGACATGCAAGTGCCTCCACTACCAAATCCTAGCCACCCAACGTCTGGAGGAAGTACATCTCATCTTCTGCCTTGGGACCCTCCAACCACATGGGATCAATGTCAATTTCACTAGTTTTCTCATCTCCCCTCTACCCATCTTATCCCAGAACCAGCCCTCCAACTTGGCACTGCCCTCTTGAACTGTCCTACCTGTCCATTTTCCTTCCCACCTATCTGCTCCAACCTCCACTCTGATCTATCACTATCACCCACACCCCCAGCTCATCTCCTCCAATTCCCGCACCTCCACCCTTGAAGCCACCCCTCCAATCACAACAAGGACAGAACCCTTCCTGGTCCTCCCCTTCAACCCCACCATCCTCCAGATACAATGCACCATCCTCCACCATTTCTGCCACCTACAGTCAGACCCCAACACCACAAATATATTTCAATGCCCACCCCTTTCAGCATTCCACAGAGTCCATTCCTTCCATGACTCCCTTGTTAGGTCCACACCCGCCCAATAATCCACCCTCCACTCCTGGCACCTTCCCTTGCCATCTTCCCTGCGCCCACACCATCCCCCTCACCTCCATCCAAGGCCCCAAAGGATCCTTCCATATCTGGCACAGATTTTCCTGCACATCCAAACACCTCATCTGCTGTGTCCGTGCTCTTGATGTGGTCTCCTCTACACTGGGGAAACAGGATGCCAACTTGCAAAATGCTTCAGAGAAATTTCCAGGATACGTGCACCAATCAACTCTATTGCCCTGTGGCCAATCACTTTAACTGACCCTCCCACTCTGCTAAGGACATGCAAATCATGGGCCGCCTCTTCTGCCAGATCCTAGCCACCTGACGCCTGGAGGAGGTACACCTCACCTTGGGACCATCCAACCACATGGGATCAGTATCGACTTCACTAGTTTCCTCATCTCCCCTCCCCTCATCTCACTTCCTGAAGAAGGGCTTATGCCCGAAACATCGATTCTCCTGTTACCTGGATGCTGCCTGACCTGCTGCGCTTTTCCAGCAACACATTTTCAGCTCTGATCTCCAGCATCTGCAGACCTCACTTTCTCCTCATCTCACTTCATCCCAGGTCCAACCTTCCAACTTAGCACCACCTTCTTGAACTGTCCTACCTGGCCATCTCCCTCCCCACCTATTCCGCTCCACCCTCCATTCTGACCTATCACCATCACCCCCATGCTCGAAATGTTGACTCTCCTGCTCCTCGGATGCTGCCTGACCAGTAGTGCTTTCCCACACCACACTTTTTGACAAAGAAAGAACTACAGACTGAAGCAGAAACAATAAAGCTATTTAGAATTTTGTCACTAAGCAAGTCTATCGCAGCTCAACTTGCATTATCCTATTAGCTGGTATATTCAAATTTACCATGCAAATTTGACTAATATGACAATATGTTGCTCCTTATTTGCTTACCTGGATTTTATTTGCATCTCTGAGTTTTTGAGACTGGGAGACCGCTGCCTGAGTCCAATTTTATGGGTCTTTACTGGCACCTAGTGGAAACATTGAGCTCAAAGGTTAGTCTTCCTGAATCAAAAGAATCTGGAGTTGATGCAAATTTCGAATGACGTCATTTGTATCACAGTCACAAGCTTCATTCCAATCACTGTACTTTGTGTTTGTGGTAAGTGTCAGAGTTTGATGAGCTTCCACAATGGATCTTAATCAGATCCAGCCGAAGCATTGTGATTTTGAGCTCCACAGCTGAACTTACCAGAGTCAATTGTACAGTCTCCAGGAATGGAAGATTAATTTTGAGGACATTGTCACACGCAGCCCTAAAGGAAAGTCACAGATTCATCAATTAAAAAAGAAATTGTCGCAATTTTCCTTTGAGTGTTTCTCTTCACTCTCTGAACTGCCCTAATACCTCCTTACATCGATTTGCTTCATATCATTCGATCATTGTCCAAAGTGCCCCGAAGTGTTTGATTACAAGGAAAATTGCAAACAAATTCAGTCCAGAAGAATGTTTTGGAACTATAAGCTGTTGATGGTGAACATAACTGGACTGCACCAATTGGGAACATTTGCAACTCAAAGCGGGGCTTGTACCCATTGATAAAGAAAAACATTGCAAGAGAGAAAGAAAAGAGTTGGTGGCCTTGCCTAGAAATTCAGAGGGCCTAAGCTAACCTTCTGGTGACCTGGGTGCAGATCTCATTGAGGCTGACATTGGGAATTTGAATTCAATAAAAAAAATCTGGAATTAAATAGCCAACTTAGCGGAAACCAAGTAACCACAGTCATTTGTCATAAAACCTATCTGGTTCACTAATATCTTTAAGGGAGGGAAATCTGTTGTCCTTGCATGGTCTGGCCTACATGTGGCTCTAGACTTGCAGCAATACAGTTGATACTTAACTGCGATGGGCAATCAATGCTGGCCTAGTCAGGACCAGCCTGAAAATGTGTTGCTGGAAAAGCGCAGCAGGTCAGGCAGCATCCAGGGAACAGGAGAATCGACGTTTCGGGCATAAGCCCTTCTTCCTGAAGAAGGGCTTATGCCCGAAACGTCGATTCTCCTGTTCCCTGGATGCTGCCTGACCTGCTGCGCTTTTCCAGCAACACATTTTCAGCTCTGATCTCCAGCATCTGCAGACCTCACTTTCTCCTCAGGACCAGCCACACAGCCAATGGACAATTTTTTTTTTTAAAAAACAGACTGACCATCAAGCTTCACCCAATTAGTGTCTTTTTGCTGAAGACAAATCATAACTAGCGTTAGAAAACTCTCAGAGGAAACAAAACCTTGTTCAAGTTGCAAATGTTGTCTCTTTCTGGCTACGCTCATCAACAGCTTGTACTTCTGCAACATTCTTAGTGTAATCGACTGTCCCAAAACACTTTGTTGGAACTATTATCACAAACTATGAAACCAAACCACATCAGAACACATTCTAGCAGATGAACAAAATCTTCATCAAAGGGATGTGTCTTGAAGGTGAGATAGGGAAATTAAGTGTTTGAAGGAGGAAATTTCATGACTAGTCCACCAGTGGTGAATTAGTTAAATTCAGAGATGTTCAAAAGATCAGGTTTGAAGGATAGAAAACTCGGTGGTTCAAACATAAGTCCAGTTGGGAATAGAATCCTAATCATTTCCCCTTTGAATCTCCAGAAATGATGGGTCCATCCTTAGGATGTTGTTGCAAGTGAAAACCTTGCAGCAAAATCATATTAACATTTAAAACAATTCTATTTTAAAAAATCTTTGGCCGTTTCTATTTACCTGTTATGAGTGAGGATGAAGGAGCTCCTCTCTCTCTCTAACCCCAGTACTCAAAACAGAATTTAAAAGATTCACCTAGTTATGAATAATTTTGGATAGCTTTTTTAAAATCTTGTGAAGACTGTGGAACATAACTGTATACAGCTTATAGTGTAGTGAGAGGCTGCTTCATTAAAACCAAAACAAAGTTGAATATCAAGCGAGGTCCCTGACTGGCTACTAACTTATCCAGTAATAACATCTCATGGAATCGTAATGGGTGTCACATATGGATGGGTGTCATTAAGGAGAGGCAGTTGTCACTGGGACCTTTGCTGATGTTCTATGTTCAGAATTCGTTGAGAACTCAGAAGCTTTTCTGGAAAATATCTGCCTTAGTTTTTCCACAACTGCCTCCGGACTCTCCAAAAGGCAGGGAACGAGTTCAGTAGCTTCACATTCTCAGCAGGATGGACGTCAACTAAACTAAAAACAAAACCATAAACCTAGGCATGTGATTTCCAGTAAACAGATCCAAACAATTTGCTTAGGTCACATGGATGCCAAGAAGTCCCTATGTCCTTTTTGTGACCCCTGCAAAACAAAATAGTTCAGGTACCACTTCCACACTCCAAATAAACCACCACCCACAATCCTTTGAACATGATGCCTCAAAGTGAATAATGAAGTGTCTTAAGATTTATCATAAAATTACTGGATGTGGGAAGAAAGGTTATTTGACTGACGGTCAAGTATCATCCCCTTGACAGAGAAACCTTGCTGCTTTACAATTGGTCCAGGGGGGCAGGTGACATGAGGATAGACTTGTTTGGCAGCTAAAGAGTAGATTGGAGGCAGACAGTCATGAGTTGGTCCAGCAATATGTCCAGTTGGAGTTGGCAACCCTTCCTGAGGTGCAACTCTCTCTCCTCTCATTTCCAATGAGGAAGGAGCCAGGCCAGGAAATATATTGGGGAAAATCAAGACCAAAGAAGGCATAGTTTTGAAATAAAACATTCGCATGAAAAAAAATCATTTTCTTTCCAAAAACAAATTAATTCCATTTTACACTCAATAGTCTTGGTCTGACAAACTTTGCTTCAAAGAGTCAGAGGTCAACAAGAGCACAAAACAGGCCATGAGGACTCCAATATGTCATCAATACTTCAACAACTGCATTTAATACAGCACCTGAGAAGCACTAAACTACATCAAGGAACTTCACAAATATATTTTTGACTCAGATGCAGAAGGGAAATTATGAAAGGTGATTCATAACTTGCTTAGAATACGGTTAGAAACATTTTAAAAACGTGATGTTTTGGATGGGAATAACAAATCTTAAGGGTTACGCAACTGATGCTCCTAATGTCAATACAGCCATGTGTAAACTTGAGGAGCTCAGATTTCACTGAGAATTGTCGAGTTGAGGGAATTTACAGGGATAAGGAGGAGTGAAATCATGGAGGTATTTGAAAACAAGGAAGAAACCTCTGAAACTGAGATAATTATCAGACGAGGACAGAAAGCTGCATGTACAGTTGTTTAAGTATCACCATTGGCTGTCAACTAGTGTTTGTAGCACTCCCTCTTTCATATTCCGCAGGTGGCATGAAATCTCTTACAACTCTTATGCATGCGTCTATGGACAGGTGTCTGGGCACATTAGATTTTGTTCTCATAGCAACACTATGTAATACTGAGAACTGTTAGCAAAAATTAATTCTTAGATAACACTTTTGCTTTATTCTTTTACTGGATGTACGCATTTATTGCTTACCTCTAATTGTCCTTGGTGGTAGAAAGCCACACCTGGAACCGCTGCAGTCCATGCAGTGTGGGAATACTATTCTCCTGACAAGAAGGATGCTGCAGGATTTTAATGGAGGGACAGTCAAGGACCACTGACATCTTTCAAAATACCATGCCACTTAGAGGGGAGTTTACAAGAAGTGGCATTCCTATGCAAGTATTACTATTTCTCAGTAGCAGAAGCCGTTCGGAAGGCATCAGATGAGCTGGGTTTAGAAATATTTTTACTGGTTTCTGAAATACCCAATTTAGAAGTTGCCTTATGAGTTTTCTGCCTTGCATGTACATAATATTGACTGGAATTAGCCCTCTTGGTCTCTCCATACTGCCTTAGCCCTCTATTCTAAGACTGCTGGTATTTGTGGTGTCAGGGAGGGGAATGGAAGGGAAAGGGCTGTATCATTCTGCCTTAGTTTAGTATTGGATGGCTACTTCTGTCACTGAAGCCTTTGATTTTATTTCAAGTCATTACCAGATAAAAGCTAACAAAACAGTGCAGAGCCAGGTGGATAAATAACCAGAGGGTTGCCACTGTTTTGAAGGAAAGCTGTATAAGTCATGGAGTCATCGAATCATACAGCATAGAAACAGACCCTTTGTTCCAACTTGTCCATGCTGACCAGACATCCTAAGCTGACCTAGTCCCATTTGCCAGCATTTGGCCCAAATCCCTCTAAACCCTTCCTATTCATATACCCATCCAAATGCCTTTTAAATTTTGCAATTGTACCAGCCTCCACCAATTCCTCTGGCAGCTCATTCCATACATACATCACCGTCTGCGTGAAAAGGGTACCCCTCAAGTCCTTTTAAAATCATTCCCCATAAACCTATGCCCTCTGATTTTGAAATGCCCCACCCCAGGAAGAAAACCTTCACTATTCACCCTATCCACACCCCTCATGATTTTATAAACTTCTATAATGTCACCTCTCCACCTCCGACACTCCACATAAAATAGCACCAACATATTCAGCCTCTCCTCCATTCCCAGCAACATCCTTGAACATCTTTCTGCACTCTCTCAACTTGAACAACATCCTTCCTATGGAGGGGTAACCAGAATCTAAGCAGTATCCCATAAGTGGCCTCACCAATGTCCTGTACAGGTGCAACACGTCATCCCAACTCCTATACTCAATGTTCTGACTGAAGAAGTCAAGTGTGCCAAAGGCCTTCTTCACTATCCTGTCTCCCTGGAACTCCACTTTCAAGAAACAGTGCACCTGCAATCCTAAACATCCTTGTTTGGCAACACTCCCCAGAGCCTAACCATTAAGTGTATAAACCCTGCCCTGGTTTGCCTTTCCAAAATGCAGCACTTCACAGTTATCTAAATTAAACTCCATCTGCCACTCCTCAGCCCACTGGCCGATCTGATCAAGGTCTTGTTGTACGCTGAGATAACCTAATGCACTGGAGGAGAAAGTGAGGTCTGCAGATGCTGGAGATCAGAGCTGAAAATGTGTTGCTGGAAAAGCGCAGCAGGTCAGGCAGCATCCAGGGAACAGGAGAATCGACGTTTCGGGCATAAGCCCTTCTTCAGGAAGAAGGGCTTATGCCCGAAACGTCAATTCTCCTGTTCCCTGGATGCTGCCTGACCTGCTGCGCTTTTCCAGCAACACATTTTCAGCTCTAACCTAATGCACTGTCCACTACAACACAAATTCTGGTGTTGTCTGCAAACGTACTAACCATACTTCCTATATTCACACCTAAATCATTTATTTTGACTTGTTTATGAAATATTTAACCTAGAAAAAAAATATAGCCTTGTCTTTCATAGGAGTTTTTTGCCTTAGACATACCTAATATTGACGAGAATTAGCACTCTTGATTTCTCTACACGGTCTTCTCCCTCTTTTCCAAGACAGCTGATATTTGTGGTGTCAGGGAGCATTTATATCAATTACTTACATTAAACATTGGCATATCTCTGGTACTTGTGGGATCTTACCAAATTTTCACTAATGCCGGAGGTCCAGTAGCACATATCCATTGGGGAAAGATTATGGTATCCTTTCAAACAAACAAATTGAAACACCTCCATTGTTAGAGTTTCTGCAATTTATTTTGAAGATTTTAAAACCTGACAATAGCTATTCAAAAGACAGATTAGATGCTTTGAAACCAGGTTTATTTGAGTGTAAAGAAAATTCAACAGATAAAAGATTTATTCATTCACTATTGATAATATTGATTTTATCAACAAAGTAATCCAGTAAATCTGCACTTACTTTTAAAACAGATAATTCCAGAAAGGCCTTCGGATCATATTGGTTACTTGTGTTACAACAGACTAGTAAAAATAATAATAATATAACTTCTCACATTGTTTCAATCACAAAACATTAAAAATGGTAAACCTTGAGCCACAGCTCCACAAAAAAAAATTATTAATAGGTACTAAGTCAGTTAAAAGTAATTGCATTCACACATCACCTTTCACAACCCACTGACATTCCAAGTACTTTTGAAGTGTGGTCAATGTTGTAATGCAGATCAAGTTCTCTAAACAGCAATGAGATACATGACCAAATGATCCATTTTAATGGTGACTGTTCTAGGATAACTATGGACCAGGACACTAGATAGAACTCGCAAACACTTATTCAAAAAAGTGCCACTGGAATCTTGGTGTACTCCTGAGAATGCAGATAGGGGTTTAGTTTATGCCATGCCTGAATGACGACCCTTTAAGAGTGCAGCACTCCAGAGTACTGAGACTCCCGCCAGAGAAGCAATCTCGTCCTCCCATGCTAGTACTGGGTGCTGTTTAGTAAACACCTATGTGGACAATTTACACAAGTTGCAGTCTGCTAGAAAGCTTAACCCACTGCAAAACAGTTCTACATACATTTCACACATGGATGATTCCATGTGTTCATCAACGTTACCTCCTGGTGGATGGACACAGCTTTGAAATTCACCAGTTAAACTGGAAACCACTTTCAGGCAAGTGGCAGTAGCTAGCTCGTCAAATATATATCTCTGGGTGGAAGTCCACTGGTCACAAATTGTGCTGGGGGTGTATGTGCAAAACTCCAGAATAAGGGGAAGAGATGGTGGCCAGACAATTCCGTCCTCTGCAAAGAGAGTAACACCACCACATTCATCAGATGGCTGTAAACAGCTAGAAATCTGCACATGAGATTAGAGGCAATTTTGAGGTATTGTTAGCAAGATCCAACAGGTAGTATCAAACCTGCACTGCCTCTTCAAACAACATCTGCACAAGCGTTGCAGGCACAAAGAATTCTTACAGTTGCTGAGTTGCTTGCATTGACAAGTGCATTTTTTTCCTTTGAAAACAGAAATGGCAAATATTCACACGTGGTTTTACAGGAATGGTCCTTTCCAAGGCCATTGCTAATTCATGGAAACAAATTTAATATTTGGTTTCCATGAAGACGAATGGAGAGAAACAGAGAAGCTGATCTCCAAACGTCACTGAAAAGCCTGGGAATCCCACTGATTGAAGTTGGGTTTCTTTAATCAGCGGCCCAGCTAATCCAAAGATGGTTTCATTTTTCTTTCCTCGTTTCTTCCAATCGTTCGAGTCAGCCTCTAATATTAATAGCTTCAAGCTAATTATCACAATTTGTTCTCAACAATGAGAACCTATACTCATTTATTATGTCAGATCCAATCCAGAAATGTTGTTTTCATTTAAGCAAAGCATAGGACATTTATAATTGTAAAGTACTTAAGGCAGAAGGCACAGATTTAATAACTGCAATCATTTCATAAATATTGCATTCAAGACTCATGGCTTCAAATGGTTTTATTAGTTCATTTGAATAAAGTGAATGAAATCCTGGAGCAGACAGCATTGAGCCATGTGCTACAGGGCCTGTAATTCTCAAAAGGACTGCAGCACTGGATTTTGAAACATAAAACATTCAGGATTCAGCAGATCAAGTAACAGCAACCCTGCAGTAAAACATGACAAGCTTCATCAGAAAGACACAATATTGCTGAATTAAGGCCAGAACAGAGTCTGTAAACCTATATCTCACATCCAGTTTAAGCTTCTTCCTTATAGCCCTACTCAGCCCCACCTCTCCATTTCCGATAAATGGCAATGAGAATTTAAACACAGAGGCAATAACTAACCACAAGATGGCCCAGTTTCTAAATGCACTACATGATGGATAGTTGGCACACTAGGAAGGTTTCACATCTGACCTCTGGTCAACACCCAATTTTACTAGTCCCAAGACTTCTAGAAGAGGAACAAATTACATCAAAGCTCCTCAGAGTTGTGGTTGATGGCTGTGGCAGATGACAAGCCAAGGCTTTGGCTCTCAATCAGCGTGCAGTAACCACTATCGAAAAATGTGTAGAATCCATAGAATCCTGAGTGTGGAAGTAGTCCATACCAACCCTTCAAAGAGTAACCCACCTAGACCCATTCCCCGAACTTGTATTTACCCCTGACTAATGCACCTAATCTACACATCCCTGAACGCAATGTGCAATTTAGCATGGCCAATTCACCTAGCCCGCATATCCTTGGATTGTGGGAGGAAACCGGAGCACCCGGAGGAAACCCATGCAGACACAAGGAGAACATGTAAACTTCACACAGGCAGTCACCAGAGGTTGGAATCAAACCTGGCTCCCTGGTGCTGTGAAGCAGCAGTGCTAACCACTGAGCCACCATGCCACCCTCATGGATGTATATGGACATTGGACGAGCAGAGAATCAACTTCAGGACGGTTTCACTCGTTATTAGGATGGTATAGGTTGATCAATTGCTTCAGAGTTGCCACCATGGAACTGCCAATTCCCATATACAGTTTGTCTCCAGAAGGTGAAGAGTGCAGCATCAGTGCTTTGGGATCAAAGTTTGGTGAAACCTTCAAAAACACCACTATCAATGGAAGCCATACTCCAAGTTATTTGTGGCACCTCAATTCCACCATCTGCCAAATTTTCCATACCAGTTTACCACCATTCCTAGTCTTGTTCTGTGCCTGGCATAATCCCTGATAAAAGATGGCAGGTATGGGGACTAAGATGTTTTGACACAGGTGTTCAAGCTGAACAATACTGGTTGATAAGTGCTGGTTTTTCTCTCCGGCCCAACGACACAATTAAAATTGAAGCAATAGCTCTCGGTTTTCCCCAGCTGTTCTTAATCTAAACATAAATTCCAGGAAATTCTCTTGACAGTAAAAGCTCCAATTTTCTGTAATGCCAGATGGACCCAGCCTCAAAATATTAAATCAAGATTCAAGGACCTTAATGTTGAGGGCAAGTATTAAACAAGGTGGATAAAATCAACAGGAAATTATAAGCATTTCCATTACTTAAAATGATAATGGTCCTCGAACTGTGGTGAGATGGTCAGTCTGAATCCACTGCTGCAACAGCAAGATTGTTTCTGACATCCCAGGCAGTAGATCCAGAAACTAAAATATAGAAATGCAGGTTCTAATAAGATTTAATTGGCAGGTTCACAGCATAGCCAGGTAAGGTCAGGTCTGATCAGATATTCAAAGATTAGAGGGCTGTTTGGAACAGCCATCAAAAGACACACGATAAAGATAATTGAAGCTCGTAAACTTTGTTACGAACATCAATGCTCTCATTTTTCTCGTCTGCTAAGAATGAAACACATCTCTCAATGCAACTTTCCTTCTTTTATTTCATGGGATGTTGGAATCACTGGCAAGGTCAGCAGTTGTGGCCAAGTTCTGATTGCCTTTGAAAAATGGTGTTGAGCAATCTTCTCTAACCACGGCAGTCCCTGTGGCATTGCACTGCAGTCCATCAAGTCTATATCTTTAACTTGTCCTTGCTGTCAAAATGCACATTCTATCAACTGCCTCGAAATCAAATATTAGCTGGGCCAAAGGAAACCCAAATCAAACCCACCCAAATTAATTTGTCTCATCCCTAAAAGGTTACACCAAGAATAAGGGTTTAACCGTTGAAGGTTCACACCCAAGATAATAAAACTCTCTTCTCCCTCAGTTACTGCAATAGTTTAGCATTTTTTCTGGTTAATTGCACAGTTGTGTGCACTAGGAAGGGCTTAACAATAACATCAGTGCAAGGACAGCTGTGAGCTCGTGAGACCATAACCACAAAAAGCCACTTTTTCATTAAGTTGAAGCAGTTAATTCATAATTGCCTTCTCCCTGTGCATATCATATTACTTATAAATTATGGCTCAAAACCGAATTTCAGGGTTTTACATAGAACCCACAGTCATTAGTGAACATAGTTAAGGCAGGTGTAAATATAATTTTTCATAAAATGACAATGATAAATTTTCAATGCAGCAACTATTCGATAACGAAGTCCCATCCCTGATTCAGCATGTTGAAAACAGTCACGGTCATCTGGTAAGCTATTTCAGATTTCCAGCACTGATCCACTTATGATCCCCTCTCACACACCAGGTAGAAGCCAATCCAGAAACTTCATGGCAACCTCAAAGCCAAGGAAACAGGCCTGAAAAAGAAATATAAAATGGGGACATGAGAAAAAAAAAGGGTCAAAAATTTATACTCCCAGAAATTTGGTCAACTTTGATCAAGACCAAATGAATCTTAAGAACCCAAACTCCTTTAGAATTGTATCGAAAAATCTATCACAGTTCTTGTGTCTATTAATGCATTTCTCTATTTGTTGACTTTCTGGAATATTATTTCAATTGTTTCACATTGCAGAGAACACAGTTTATGCATCGAGAGCACTGAGGGACTGTGGGAGAGGTAGTGGTAATATCACTAGATTGCAATCCAGAAACTGGGGTTAATGCTCTGGGGACGTAATTCACAATATCTGGTGCAATTTAAATTCAATAATAAATAAATCTGGAATATGAAGCTAGTCTCAGGTATAGTGATTGAGAAACTATCATTGACTCGATAAAAATCCACTAATGTCCTTTCGGGAAAGAAATCTTCTTTCCTTATCTGATTGATCTGTATGACACCACACCAACAGCAATATGCTTATTTTTAAATTGCTCATTCAAATGCCGAGCAAGCCACTCAGTTCAAGTGGAAATTAGGGATGGGCAACAAATGTCGACCTTGCCAGGGATATCCACATCCATTAAAGAGTAAAGAAAAAGTATTGTCATCTCCTCAGTGGTTACCTTTGCACTCAACAATTTTGGGGAAATCTTTTTATGAATAGGATCATAAGAACCGGAAGTGGTCATTAATTTTCTCACACCTGTTCTGTCATATAATTGCATCATAGCTGACTAAGACCTCAACTCCATTTATGTGCTGTAGTTCTGTAAAAAGTCAATATTCCTACCTACAAAAATCTGGCAATCCTGGCTGCGAAACTCTAGCTGACCCCAAGCACCACCATCTTTTTTAAAAACAGAGAATTGTTCCAAATTTTGAGCTGTGTGAAAGATAAAGTGCTTTTGGATTTCCCTCCTGAAAGGCCTGGGATTAATTTTGAGATTGGTTGAAATGCTGTGATAAAGAGCATGCATGTGTGAAGACAAACCTGACATCATTGTAAGGCAACAGAAAGCAGCAGTCTCAAAGACAATGCTGCCTGAATTTGAGAGAGTGATGGTGGTAGGATCATGAGTTCTTTGAAGGGCAGCTGCAACACTGAAACCTGAACAGCGGCAACGTCCAAGCAACTATCCTAAATGGCTCGGAACCTGGACAAGGTGGCAGCAAGAGGGAGGCAGCATGTGGAGAGGAAATAGGTGCAGCAACCTTGGCATCTGGAATAGTATCTTGGCTCCAGGAAAGGCACCTCCCTGAGCAGCATGAAGACCCACTCTGCAGAAGCAGGGAAGCTCTACTTGATCACATGTAGATACATCATAGCATGGTGACATTAGTGACACAGGTGCCCTTGCACAGGGGCCATTTTGATATCACAGTAATCTCGTCACTTAAGATCATATCCTTTTCAAAGAATAATTATTATTTTTAATGATGATCCTAGCTGATAGTAATAATACTGGACAAATCAGATCTGACTGAGCCATGGTTACTGGGCCAAAGGTTTCAATTTTCTGTTCTGTTTACCATGGTGGTCACAGGCTGAACACATTCACAAGAGGCTGACAATGTACTTTTAACAAAAGACACAGAAGTACATCAAATTAGACAAAAAAATACATATTGCTGGAAACATGATTTATTGAAAACTGTTTCATTAGAAATACCAGAAGAAAGATTTGACCGTTCTAACTTAAATTCAACATTAGATACTTTAATGTCAGTAAAGGGTCACCCCCACCTCCATGCTAAAGCTCCTGACTCAATTAGCATGCTCCCTTTTGGGAATGTTCTGTGCATTTACTCAATGCCAACTCTCTTTAATTAAATGTCCCTTCTTGAGACTTTGAAGTGAGCTGTTCACTCAGCTGAACATGGACTCCTTCAATTTGTATCTTCACCAACCATATACGACACCTTCACAGTATTCTGCTTCTGAGGTTTATTCCTATACAACTCAGGACTCCCTGTCTACTCTGTTTTGAAGGCTGCAAAACTAACAGAACCTTTACAGTTATATACCTTTTTTCTCTGACTGCCAGATTGTGGGTCCCTTTCTCTCCCTGGATTGTAAAACTCAAGTCAGCAAACACATTTGTGATCACCTTCTTGTTGTCATTTTGCTAAGGTCGATGATTTCTTGGAAATGCTATCTTTAACTCACTGTGCAAAATTACTTTGACATTTTTCTTTAAAAAAGTAAGATCAGAACTACATAGAACTGAAAACCAAAATCCATTTTACCTCCACCTTAGAATCTGGGCTTCATGATATCAGTTCTAATATGAGCCTTTGTTGCAGTACATAACGTAAGGTTTCAAATCAGGTGCTTTCAGATCTGGGTTAATGATGGTTTTCACTGGCTCTTGATGGCATGACTGTCTCCCTGACTGCACGTCCTTCAAAACTCAAAAGTGACCACACTCAACATTTACCGAAGACACAGATCAGCTCAAGAACTGACAAACTTCCAAGACGGAGGATTAATCTAGTGTCCAAGTATTTTGAAGGGCCATGAGCAGAGCCATTTAATCAAATAAACCAAAAAAAAACACAACAGATTTTCCCCACTCTTCACTTCCTGGTTGAATATGACTACTTCACCCAAATGGTCATATTTCAGCCAGGAGCCTTGATGGTGACTATTAAGTTTTTTCCCCCTGTTGGAACGGAGGGAATTAAAAATAAAGAGTAATACAAGTTCAGCTGACAAGCAGAAGAGGATTTTGAGAACAGAAATAATCTCACCCAGTACTGCAGGTACCAACGCAGAACAAATGACCTGGGATAATCTTGTCTGGAATGTACACTAATGAACTATAACCAATTAAATATCCATAAAATGATTCCTAAGCTTTTAACAACCAGAACACAATTCAACACTTGCAAACACTGTTGTAAAAGCTGTTAAGCAGGATATATATTCCCCAGTGCTTATGCTGCACACTTCCTTTCATAGCTCGACTACAGAGAACCATGTTAACTCAGTTGAAACGATCATGACTACTAACACTTACCGCATTGGCAGGGAAAGCTCGAATCATGACAGCATTGAAGCCTTTGTAGAGTGAACCAATACCTTCCTCCTTGATCAGTTCCCGAAGAACATCTCGGAACCCATTAGGATACTTTCCTTCAGGAGCTAAGAGTTAAGGGATATAAGAAAATTGATTATTTATTGGAATTACATTGATCTGTTTCCTTGCTCTGAATGTATTTCCTCCAACTGATTTATAATACCATAAGATGTCGGGGCAGAAGTGAGCCATTTGAACTATCAAGTTTACTCCATTATTCGATTAATGATGGCTGAGCTGATAATCCTCAACTCCCACTTTCCTGCCTTTGGCATATCCCTTGATTCCCTTACTGGATAACAAATCTCTCTATCTCAGCCTTAAATAGGCTTAACAACTGAGCATCTACCACACCATGTGGTAAATAATTCCACAGATTCACTGCTACAGAAAAGAAATTCCTCCTCAGCTGGGTCTTAAATAGGCAACTTCTTATTCTAAGATTATGCCCTTTGGTCTTAGACTTTCCCAAGGGGAAACAACCTTTTCCTACTTGTCAAGTTTCCTAAGAATTTAAATGTTTCAATAAGGTTGTCTCTTATTCTTCTAGTTTCCCAAAGTACAGGCCCAACTGACTTGAGTTCTCCTCATAAGACAGTCCCTCCAATTCACCAAGTGGACCTTTTCTGGGTTGTCTCCAATAACCCCCCCCCCACCCCCCATTTATCTCTCCACCCCTGAGAGTCCCAGCCTCATTTCCGATAAAGGGGTTTTGCCTGAAACATTGATGCTCTGGCTCCTTGGATGCTGCCTGACCTGTTGTGCTTTTCCAGCACCATATTCTCAACTCTAATCTCCAGCATCTGCAGTCCTTACTTTTGCCCCATCTCCAGTAACAGAACATCTTTCCTTGGTAAGAGGCCCAAAACAGTTCACTGTATACTGAGGCCTGCCTATTGCCTTGTATAGTTTTGACAAACACATCCTATTTTTATATTCCATTCCCTTTGAAAACAAAGGCCAACATTCCATTTGAGTTCCTGATTGCCTGCTGAACTTGGATGCTAAGTTTTTGGGATACATGCACAAGGATTTCCAAAATCCTTTTTAATTGCAGCTTTCTGCACTCTTTCCTCATTTAAATAATCTTCAGTCAGTTCAGCTTACATTTGTGTTCTTGCTTCACACAAGTTTTCCAGCACCTTACCTCAACTCACCCTTTCAACATATGCTTCTCATCCATGTTGGACACCACTAAACAGCACAAAAGCACCTAATGACTTTTTTTTCTTTCTCGTATTTAGTCCAACCTGAAAATCATGCACAGTTCAAAAGGTTTCAACAAGGCTCCCTGCATTGGTCATTCCATTTGTTTGAATCCAGACAATGACTGGTATGATGCAACCACATTGCTAACTGCAATTCTGTCCTGAGTTCACAAACACACGTGGACAGATTTCAATAGACATCACGGCATTAATGATGAGGAGCGGGACCCATGGTTATTTCTCATGCCAGCCCTAGCCTAAAACACTCGAGGTAAATATTGCCAACCTGGTCAGAGATAAGCATGGTCACAGGATCTGGTCCGTATGCTTAGTGCTTCTGTAGATTACAGTTCGAGACACCAGACCAGAATCGCACACCCAAACCAAGTTATAAACCCATAAGACACAGCAGAAGTAGGCCATTCGCCCCAGCAAGACAGCTCCACCCTTCAATGAGACCCTCACTGTCACTTTCTTGCCTTTTCCCTCTCACTTTGATTCCCTTCATGATTAAAAATCTCAGTGTCTTCCAAAATGGGAAACAATCTTTCTGCATCTACCCCCTGTCAGGTGTCCCAATAATTTTCTATGATTCAATATGGTCACCTCTCATTGCTTTGAAGTTCCAATGAGTGCAGTCCCGATCTAGTCAACCTCTCCTCATAAGTCAGTCCCTCCATACCCCCTCTATCAGCCAAATGAACCTGCTCTAGACTGCCTCTAGTCATTGGAGAGACCGAAAGGACTTTCAGAAGAATCAACTAACCCGTTTGGAATCTGGATTTCAGCACATCTGGAGGAATTGCAACTGCCCAGTTGAAGATTCCAGCCATTCCACCAGCAAACAGGATTCGGGGTACACTCAGATCAGCAACACTGCAACAAAGTGGGGGGAGAAAAGCCATTTATGGAACTAAATTCCTGAAATATTTTGCTGCCTCAGCTCTATTGCCAATTCTTACATTTTGGTGTCATCAACTGTTCAAGGGATATCTTGCCACAAGATTCTAGATTCAAGTCCAGCGCATGGACTTGAGCCCAAAAGTCAAGGCTGACACTCAGGTCCAGAATTCAGTGAGTGTTACACTGCTGGAAAGACCATCAAGCTAAACCAAAGTCCCATATCCCATCCCAGTGAATGGAAGTTTTGGAGAGGAGGGGAAAATTACTTCTGTTGGCCCAGGCATGACATCCCTCAAATCAGCACTGTGAAAATAAATTATCTGGCCATTAGTATGTTTTCTTTTGCGTAAGCATGTTTTACATAATTTGCCTGCTGAATTACAACCATAACTGCAATTTAAAGTACTTCATTGCCTGTAAAGAACACTAAAATATCTGTGGTCCTTCAAACATGCTGCATAGAGGCAATACACAGGAGGGAAATGGCCACCAGGTCACAGGCTTCTGTTTATTTTAATCCATAACCATAACATGGGCCCAAGAGCCTCCTCTGTCCTGGATGATTTTAAGCATTTGTTGCTAAATATCTGACAGCAGTACATGTGGGTCACCTTTGACTCTCTTTCAAGGAGTACAATTAAAACCCCATGACTGTCAACACAAAAATTGCCAAAACAAACTCCTTCATGATTAAAAAATCTGTCTATCGCAGTCTCTTCCACAATGGGAAACAATCTTTCTTTATCTTGTCAAGTACAGGAGAGGCTCTCCTTTAATTTATCTTCCTTTTCTAAAATGCAGAAAAAAGTTTAATATTGCACTTTTTCCAAAAGGGTCTGGTGAAAATGAGGACCTTGAGAATTATTATTAAATAAGAAATGGTTCTGCATAGACCAATGATAAAGTCAACAAATCCCCTGGACCTGATGCCTTGCATCAGAGGATTACATAACCACAGGATTTGTAAATGCAATTGATTTTAATCTTCCAGACTCCCTAGATCCTATAATAGTGCTCTATGGTTTCAAAGTTAGAAAAGTAATGCCTATATTCAAGAAGGGAAAGCAAGAAATTAGAAAACTATCAACATGCCAACCCGATAGCAATAGTGAGATAATCTTTGTGGACCGAAATGGAAAAAGCATTTCAGAGAACAATAATGTGATTAGGCAGAGTCATTACAGATGTGTGATGGGGAAATAGCTCTTGACCAATCTAGTCAAGTGGAACAGCTCGGGTAGATTAAGGGGGGAAAACCTGTGTATATCGAGTATCTGGATTTGCATAAAGAAAAGTTCAGTAAATTGCCACACAAGAGGTGTCAGAATTACGTCTCATGGGATTGGCACAGATTAAAGATTGTTCAACAGACTGAAAAGAGAAGGATTCATGGATCACTTGCAAGCTGGTGGGCTGTAACGAGCAAAGTGCAGAAAGCATCAGTGTTAAAAGCACAGGTATTACAAATCTGCATTAATAACTTGGGTGGTGAAGAGATCATATGTAACGTATCCAAGTCTGCTGATGATAACAAGTTAAATAGAAAAATAAGTTCAGGGGACACAGAGACTCAAAAGGGAAAGAGACAGGTTATGTGAAGCAAGAACCAGATGCAACGGAAGAAGCAAGAATTTATCTATTTTCCCTTCCAAAGTGGAACATTTTTCAAATGATAAGAAATTGGGAAATGTTGTTCAGAGGGACTTAAGTGTCCTTAATGCATGAATCACTCAAAGACTCCAGGCAGAGACGCTCACCAAGAGGAAAAAATGATATGCTAGCTTTTCTTCCAAAAGGGACTGAAGGATAAGTTTGCAGTTGCACTGAAAACAACAAATGCTGCAGATCATAGCCGGTCAGACAGCATCCATAGAGAGACAGCAAGCTAACATTTTGAGTCTACATGACTTTTCATCAGACTGGAATTGTAGATGGACTTGGTGGGACTTCAAGGTGGTAAAAACAATGACTGTAGATGCTGGAAACCAGATTCTGGATGAGTGGTGCTGGAAGAGCACAGCAGTTCAGACAGCATCCAAGGAGCTTCGAAATCGACGGAAGGGGGAGTTGAAATGTTGGGCCACAGGGCGGTGTGGTTGATGGTGCGGGTGTCCCGGAGATGTTCCCGAAAGCGCTCTGCTAGGAGGCGCCCAGTCTCCCCAATGTAGAGGAGACCGCATTGGGAGCAACGGATACAATAAATGATATTAGTGGATGTGCAAGTAAAACTTTGATGGATGTGGAAGGCTCCTTTAGGGCCTTGGGTAGAGGTGAGGGAGGAGGTGTGGGCGCAGGTTTTACAGTTCCTGCGGTGGCAGGGGAAAGTGCCAGGATGGGAGAGTGGGTTGTAGGGGAGCATAGACCTGACTAGGTAGTCACGGAGGGAACGGTCTTTGCGGAAGGCGGAAAGGGGTGGGGAGGGAAATATAGCCCTGGTGGTGGGGTCTGTTTGGAGGTGGCGGAAATATCAGCGGATGCTTTGGTTTATGCGAAGGTTGGTATGGTGGAAGGTGAGCACCAGGGGCGTTCTGCCCTTGTTACGGTTGGAGGGGTGGGGTCTGAGGGCAGAGGTGCGGGATGTGGACGAGATGCGTTGGAGGGCATCTTTAACCAAGTGGGAAGGGAAATTGCGATCTCTAAAGAAGGAGGCCATCTGGTGTGTTCTGTGGTGGAACCGGTCCTCCTGGGAGCAGATCCGGCAGAGGCGGAGGAATTGGGAATACGGGATGGCATTTTTGCAAGAGGTAGGGTGGGAAGAGGTGTAATCCAGGTAGCTGTGGGAGTCGGTGGGGTTGTA
>NC_057727.1:8385095-8387940 GCF_004010195.1 Chiloscyllium plagiosum
GGGGGAATGGGGGTGGAGTCATGAGCAGGGGTAGTGTTCCTCTTGGGGCTCTGGGGTGGGGGGGGGGAGAACGACTTCAACTTGAGTGCCATTTTGGTCCCCTGACATTGGTAAAGTTAAAGTTACCTTGGAGAGAGTCAAGGAAAGCTTCATAACAATGCTTTGAGAGGTGAGGATGGTCTTGTGCAGATAAACAGAGGAGATAGAACAACATTTTCTGAAATTCAGAAGAACACTTGCACAGAGGTATATAACATTTTAAAAGCCTTGATCAGATAAATGGGGAGAATATTTCCCTTAGCTAGGGAATCCAGAACCAGGAATCAGACTCTGAATAAAGGACTGGTCAATTAGCACTGAGTTGACAAGAAACTCCTTTACTAAGAGCACTGTGGCCTTTTGGAATTTTCTTCACCAAGGACGTGAGGTGACTCAGTCCAGGTAGAGGATGATAGGTTTTTAAATGCTGAGGGAATTAAGGCAAAAATGAATAGTGAAGAATGATGGAGTTGAAGTAGAACAGCCATTTCACACAGGGAGATGCTGGTGTAGTGATAATGTCAGCAGTTTAGCAATCCAGATGCACAGGCACAGCACAGCAACTGACAGCATTTAAATTCCAGCAAAGGAATCTGGAATATAAAGCCAGACTCAGTAATGGTGATCGTGAAATCATCATCAATTACCAGAAAAATCCCATCTGGGTCATCAGCATCCTTCAGTACCACTGGACTGGTGGAGATGTGACTCCAAACCGACTGTAATATGGTTGAATGTTAACTGACCTTAAGTGGCCAAGAAAGTCACACAGTTCAAGGGCAAACAGGAATGGCAGCAAGTGCTAACTATGACGGTGATACCCACATCCCACAACACATTTACAAAAAATTAAGCTGACTGAATAGCTTGAAGCAGCCACTTCTGCTCCTATTGCGTATGCTTCAAGACTTCAGGATATCTAAAATGTCATACAACCAAAGGGCTACTTTCTGAAGTGTACTCATCATTCTAACATTGGAAAAGGACAAATGAGACAATACAATAATTGCAGGATACTCTAAACTCCACTGCAATAGACCTGCAGAGATCAGTCACTCCTCATTTGGAGGTGGTTTGGAAATGGACAGGTATTACGATGATTAACGTGCCTCTTCTTTGTCTGTTCTTCAGGAACATTAAGAACATGAATTTTACACATCTGTCTCCACACAAGGACGGACGGAAAGTGAGAATATTCCAAATTGCTTTCCTCAAAGGTAGGACTGTTACACACAATTCAATCTGGTTTTCAATGGACACAATATTATGGAAATACAGACCTCCGTCCCTCTGGAGTAAGTGTATGTTTCAGCCATTCATAGGTCATGAAGTACATTCCACTGGCTGGGACATCTAATTAAACAGAAAAAAAATTATACAGCTCAAGCAGGAAGACAAAGGTTCACCATATTTCAACAATCCTTCATGTTTTTATCTAGCAATTTCCATCTTGTACATCAATATCTGAATTGATAATGTAATCATTCCTTCCAAAAGTCTTCCTTTATACCTTGCTAAGAGCTAAACATTCCTGCTGTACACCAAGTTTTTCCTTCTTATCTCTTTAGAGTGTTGAAATAAAGATTAGCAGAAGGCTCAGGCTCAGACAGCAATGACCTTAGTCATATTGATAAAGAGAAAAAGATAAGATAATGAAAAGCAGAGAGAGTAGGTGAAGGACTCAGACCACTCTAAAATGATTTATTCTTGTTTTTCAAACTGTAAAACTCTTTGGTACCCTTCCTGGATTTATACAGATTAACTGAAATGCTCCAAGCCAAGGACCACTTTGAAAAGCAGGGTGCCGCTCCCTTCAAACTCAAGTACATCTGTCAGTGTACTGCTCCCCAGAGGAAGAAAGGGCACCATCACTGACACAGCACTAAGTTTCTGTTCACCTTTTGGACTTTAGGCGATGGTTAAAACTATAAATTACAGAACAAGTTCATTGAAAAAAATTACAGTGGACACAAAAATAGATGAGAAAGTGAGGACTGCAGATGCTGGAGATCAAAGTTGAAACTCACAAAGGTAAAGCGAGAAAACTTGTCAAGTTGCATTTGTGGAGAGAACCAGTTAATCTGTTCCTTTGTTCTTAATGTCCCTTTCCACTGGCTAAAAATGTTGGTATTTTATTTGCCATTCTGATGAAAAGTCATTGAACTGAAACATTCATTGTTTCTCTTCGTACATACTACCCCATTTATTGAGTAATCCCAGCTTTTCATGTTTTCACTAAAGCAGATCAAACCTTTCGCTACACTCTGGTGCAATTTTCCCCTAAATCTTTAAGAATGATGCAACTTAAATGCAAGCTTTCATTTGTTCTCTGGGTCACATTTACTTGGCCTCAGAAGAACTGCTAGATTGGGAGCACAGCTCTCAAATTCTGCTTCTGATACTCCTCAGACTTTCAGACGAGGCAGGAAACCAAAGGATCTAGCAACCACATCATACAACTATCACTCAACGAGATTACAAAGGCAATAAAATCTGCACTTCTCAGAACACACCTCCAAGATAACAATCAAGTGACCAGCTTAAATAATAATTATTTAAGTAGCCAACAGGAAAAATGAACAGAAGAACATTTCAAGATCTTCTAGCTCAACCAGGAGCAGCAAGTGTTAAAATCATTCTTTGCCAGACATAAAATCTCATTAAACTCTTCACAGTCATGAACAAAATGGTAGTTAATGGCTTCCTGAATCAATATGGATCGTTTATCCTGCAGCCTCTCGGTGCTGTTGAATAATCACTGACTTATAGAACATAGAACAATACAGCACAGAACAGGCCCTTCGGC
>NC_057727.1:8388843-8416679 GCF_004010195.1 Chiloscyllium plagiosum
CCTCCTGCCTTTCCGCATAAGCCTACCATGGGGAACCTTACCAAATGCCTTACTAGAATCCATGTACACTACATCCACTGCTCTTCCCTCATCCACATGCTTGGTCACCTCCTCAAAGAATTCAATAAGGCTTGTAAGGCAAGACCTACCCTTCACAAATCCATGCTGGCTGTCCCTCATCAAGCAGTGTCGTTCCAGATACTCATAAATCCTATCCCTCAGTACCCTTTCCATTTCTTTGCCTAACACCGAAGTAAGCCTAATAGGCCTGTAATTCCCGGGGTTATCCCTATTCCCTTTTTTGAACAGGGGCACAACATTCGCCACTCTCCAGTCCTCTGGTACCACCCCCGTTGACAGTGAAGACGAAAAGATCATTGCCAAAGGTTCTGCAATTTCCTCTCTTGCTTCCCACATAATCCTAGGATATATCCCGTCAGGCCCGGGGGACTTGTCTATCCTCAAGTTGTTCAAAATGTCCAACACATCTTCCTTCCTAACAAGTATCTCTTCTAGCTTACCAGTCCGTTTCACACTCTCCTCTTCAACAATACGGTCCCTCTCGTTTGTAAATACTGAAGTACTCATTCAAGACCTCTCCGATCTCTTCCGACTCAATACTACTGTCACTACTGTCCTTGATCGGACCTACCCTCGTTCTCGTCATTCTCATGTTTCTCACAAACACATAAAATGCCTTGGGGTTATCCTTGATCCTATCTGTCAAAGATTTTTCATGCCCTCTCTTAGCTCTCCTAATCCCTTTCTTCAGCTCCCTTCTAGCTATCCTGTATCCCTCCAATGCTCTGTCTGAACCTTGTTTCCTCAACCTTATGTAAGCCTCCTTCTTCCTCTTTACAAGACATTCAATCTCCCTCGTCAACCAAGGTTCCCTCACACGACCATCTCTTTCCTGCCTGACAGGTACATACATATCAAGGACACGTCATATCTGTTCCATGAAAAAGTTCCACATTTCCACGACATCCTTCCCTGACAGCCTATGCTCCCAACTTAATAAACTAAAGCAGAAGAAACAAACCAACTTTAGAGATCATTAAATAAATATTTTACATTTCTTTGTCATCCACAGAGACACAAAACTAGTCATGTCATATACCATACCATCCTTCATCAAGTTATAACTTGATTCATCCCACCTTGTCTCTATCATTCTTGAACCTTGATTTGTCTTGCACTACAAGCATTTGCAGATTACCAACAGCAAAATCACTGAAGTGAGGATGGGCACAGATGCACTCTGGCTCGGGGATATCAGCTTCCAAGAGTGCCTCAGTACAGGTCAACCAGAAGATTTAGAACAGAAGGAGGTCATTCAACCCACGGAGTCCACTCTAACATTTCATGAGATTAGACCTGATAATCCTGAGCTCCACCTCTGCCTTTCCCCATAACCCTTGATTCCCTTATTGATTAAAATTTATTATCTCAGCCTTAAATGTACTGAATTACTCAACAGACCTCTGTAGTTAAGAATTCTACAGATAAACTACTTTCTCAGAGAGAAAATTCCTCCTCATCTCTGTTTTAAATAGGTGACCTTTATTTTGAGATTATGCTTGCTCATCCCAGACTCTTTTACAAAGGAAGGTAATCTTTCCATATCTACCCTGTCATATCCCCTAAGAATCTATATGTTTCAATAATTCAGCTTTCATTCTTCTATATTCCCAAAAGTACAGGCCCAATCGACTCAACCTCTCCGCATAAGACAGTCCCTCATTCCCTAGTGAACATTCTCTGGACTTACTCCAATACCAGCATATCTTTCCTTAGGGAAGTTCAAAACTGTTCACAGTATTCTGGCTGAGGTCTGACCTTGTATAGTTTTAGCAAACCCACCCTACTTTTATACTCCATTCTCTTGAAATAGAGGCCAACATTCCATTTGCCTTCTTACTGCTGAGCTTGGATGCCAGCATTTTGCGATCTATGCCCAAGGATTCCCAAATCCCACTGTTCTGTCTGCAGTCACTCCCCATTTGAACAAAACCAATGAAGTTGGTTCAGTCATGAAGAGCAAAGGTACCACAGCAGGACTGCATCAGGTGGTGAAGGAACCAAATAACCTGAGGGGGCAACCTAAATGACTTCCTACACCAACATGCTCAACACTCCTCCCAAACAGTTTTGTTATACTTCAAAAGACCAAGGAAGAAATAGGAAAACCTTCATCATAGAGTCATAGAGATGTACAGTACGGAAACAAATCCTTCAGTCCAACCTGTCCACGCCGACCAGATATCCCAACCCAATCTAGTCCCACCTGCCAACACCCGGCCCATATCCCTCCATACCCTTCCTATTCATATACCCATCCAAATGCCTCTTAAATATTGCAATTGTACCAGCCTCCACCACATCCTCTGGCAGCTCATTCCATACACGTACCACCCACTGCGTACAAAAGTTGCCCCTTAGGTCTCTTTTATATCTTTCCCCTCTCACTCTAAACCTATGCCCTCTAATTCTAGACTCCCCCACCCCAGGGAAAAGACTTTGCCTATTTATCCTATCCATGCCTCCCATAATTTTGTAAACCTCTATAAGGTCGCCCCTCAGCCTCCGACTTTCCAGGGAAAACAGCCCCAGGCTGTTCAGCCTCTCCTATAGCTCATTGATTCTTTTTCTGTATAAATATCAATGTTGAGTTTGTGTACCTCTCATGAGGGTGAGAACAGTTCCCTTGTAGATGCCCCGAATGCCAGATGCTTTGTAAATCTGTTTTGCACAATCCAAAGGGCCAGCATACTTCTTTTCTCCAGTAGCTGCCTGAATCTGAAAAAAAAAATTGGACAACCAGTTATATAGACAAGCTAGTTAAAAAAAGCGAAACATTTAACCCCAAGAAAAACAGACAGTGCGACAGAAGGACCTCAAGGTATTAACTCTCCATGTTGAGTTCTTGTAAAAAAAAAGGTGGAGATTAATTGACCAATTATTTGGGTACTTGGTTCATAACATTTCTCAGACTCTCTACATGACTTGAGATGCTGGACGTTAACTATACTGATCAGATGGCTCCATGCTTGATTGCTGGTCTCTTTCTAACTGCCAAAGGATTGACATTTGGCCTCAATGTCATTCAGCTCAAAACAGTAAATCAGAATGCTGACTCTTCTTCCCAGATGTGCAGTTCATATTCATTCAGGTTGGGTGAGAACAAGATTGTACTTGGCTATCTTGCTGCTTCTTCCCTCCCACTCTAAAGTCCAGCAAATATCCCAACCTCACACAACAGACTTAGAAACTTTCTAAAATTTGGAAGGCTGTGGCTATTAGAACATAGAATATTACAGCGCAGTACAGGCCCTTTGGCCCTCAGTGTTGCGTCAACCTGTGGAACCAACCTGAAGTCTATCTATCCTACACTATTCCATTTTCATCCATATGTCTATCCAATAATCATTTAAATGCATTTAAAGTTGGCGAGTTTACTACTGTTGCTGACAGTGCGTTGCACACTCCTACTACTGAGTATAGAAACTACCTCTGACATCTGTCCTGAATCTATCACCCCTCAATTTATAGCAATATCCCCTCATGCTAGCCATAAGAGGAAAAAGACTTTGACTCTCCATCCCACCTAACCCTCTGACTATTTTATTTGTCTCAATTAAGTCACGTCTCAAACTTCTTCTCTCTTATGAAAACAGCCTCAAGTCCCTCAGTCTTTGCTCATATGACCTTCCCTCCTTACCAGGCAACATCTAGTAAATCTCCTCTGCTTTCAAAGCTCCCACATCCTTCTTATAATGCGGTGACCAGAACTGTACACAATACTCCAAGTGCAGCTGCACCAGAAGTTTATACAGTTGCAGCATGACCTTATGGCTCCAAAACTCAATCCCTCTACCAATAAAAGCTAACACACCATACACCGTCTTAACGACCATATTAACCTGGGTGGCAACTTTCAGGGATCTATGTGCATGGACACAGATCTCTCTGTTCATCTACACTACCAAGAATCTTACCATTAGCCCAGTACTCTTTATTCCTGTTACTCCTTCTAAAGTGAATCACCTCTCACTTTTCCACATGAAACTCCATTTGCCACCTCTCAGCCCAGCCCTGCAGCTTATCTATGTCCCTCTGTAAACTGCAACATCCTTCAGCACTATCCCCAACTACACCGACCTTGGTGTAATCAGCAAATTTACTAACCCATCCTTCTAAGCCTTCATCTTGGTAATTTATAAAAATGACAAACAGCAGTGGCCCCAAAACAGGTTTTTGCGGTACACCACTCGTAACTGGACTCCAGGATGAACATTTCCCATCAACCACCACCCCCTGTCTTCTTTCAGTGAGCCATTTTCTGATCCAAACCACGAAATCACCTTCAATCCCATGCCTCTGTATTTTGTGCAATAACCTCCTGTGGGCAACCTTATCAAAATCCATATGCACCACGTCAACTGCTTTACCCTCATCCACCTGTTTGGTCACCTTCTCAAAAGAGCTCAACAAGGTTTTGTGAGGCATGACTTACCCTTCACAAAATCGTGTTGACTATCCCGAATCAACTTATTCCTCTCTAGATGATTATAAATCTCTCTCTTATAACCTTTTCCAACACTTTACCCACAACCAAAGTAAGGCTTACTGGTCTATAATTACCAGGGGTGTCTCTACTCCCCTTCTTGAACAAGAGAACAACATTTGCTATCCTCCAGTCTTCAGGCATGATTCCTGTGGACTATGATGACAAAGATCAAAGCTAAACACTCTGCAATCATTCCTTTGGCTTCCCAGATAATCCTAGGATAAATCCCATCTGCCTCAGGGGACTTATGTATTTCACACATTCCAGAATTGCTATCACCTCCTCTTTGTGAACCTCAGTCCCACCTAGTCTTGTAGCCTGCATCTCTGTATGCTCCTCGACAACATTGTCTTTTTTCAGTGTGAATACGGAGGAAAAATATTCATTTAGCGCTTCCCGTCTCCACGGACTCAATGTCCAACTTCCTACTACAGTGCTTGATTGGCCCTAATTATGTCTGATTACACCTATAGAAAGCTTTAGTGTTTTCCTTGATCCTATCTGCCAACAACTTCTCATGTCACATCCTGGCTCCTCATAGCTCTCTCTTAAGGTCTTTCCTGGCTAACTTATAACTCTCAAGCACCTTAACAGAATCTCCACATCTCATCCTAACATAAGCCTTCTTCCTCTTGACAAGAGATTCAACTTCTTTCGTAGACCACGGCTCCCTTGCTCAACTATTCCCTTCCTGCCTGATAGGGACATACTTATCAAGGACATGCAGTAGCTGCTCCTTGAAAAAGCTCCACATTTAAATTGTGCCCATCCCCTGCAGTTTCTTTCCCCATCCTATACATCTTAAATCTTGCCCTAATCGCATCATAATTGCCTTTCTCCCAATAATAACTCTTGCCTGCATTATATACCTGTCTCTTTCCACCGCTAAAGTGAACACAATCGAAATGTAGTCACTATCACCAAAGTGCTCATCCACCTCCAAATCTAACATCTGGTTCGGTTCATTACCCAGTACCAAATCCAATGTGGCCTCGTCCCTTGATGGCTTGTGTACATACTGTGTCAGGAAGCCATCCTGCACACATTGGACAAAAACTGACCCACCTAAAGTACTCGAACTATAGTATTTCCAATCAATATTCAGAAAGTTGAAGTCCCTTATAACAACTACCCTGTTACTCTCGCTCCTATCCAGAATCATCTTTGCTATCCTTTCCTCTACATCTCTGGAACTATTCGGAGGCCTATAGAAAACTCTCAACAGGGTGACCTCTCCTTTCCTGTTTCTAATCTTAACCCATACTACCTCAGTTGGCGATTTGTCAAACGTCCTTTCTGCAACTGTAATACCGTCCTTGACTAACATGCTACACCTCACTTTCTTTTACCATCTTCTCTATTATTACTGAAATGTTTAAATCCGGGAACCTGCCACAACCATTCCTGTCCCTGCTCCATCCATGTCTCCGAAAGGGCCACAACAAGGGCAGCACGGTCGCTCAATGGTTAGCATTGCTGCATCACAGCGCCAGGAACCCGGGTTCAATTTCAGCCTCGGGCGACTGTGTGGAGTTTGCACATTCTCTCAGTGTCTGCGTGGGTTTCCTCCGGGTGCTCCAGTTTCCTCCCACAATCCAAAGATGTGTAGATTAGGTGAAGTGGCCACGCTAAATTGCACATAGTGTTCAGGGATGTGTAGGTTAGGTGCATTATTCAGGGGTAAATGTAGAATTATAGGGGAATGGGTCTGGATGGGTTACTCTTTGGAAGGGCGGTGTGGACTTGCTAAGCATAAGAGCCTGTTTCCACACTGTAGGGATTCTATGATGATCGAAGTCCCAAGTACCAATCCATGCGGCAAATTCACCCATCTTATGCCGAATGCTCCTGGCATTGAAATTGACATACTTCAAACACCTTCCTGCTTGCCGGTGAACTCTTGCAATCTTGAAACCTCACTACTCTGAACCTCCTGGACACTGGAACTACAATTTAGGCTCCCAATCCCCTGCTGAATTAGCAAACTCCACCCCCTCCAACCTGGAAATTGGTACCCCTCTGGTTCAGGTGAAGACCATCCTGTTTGTAGAGGTGCCACCTACCCCAAAATGATCCCTAATTATCCAAGTACCCAAAACCCTCCCTCCTGCACCATCCCTCTATCCACGTGTTCAACTCCTCTCTCTCTCTCTCTCTCCCTATTCCTTGCCTCGCTAGCATGTGGCACAGGTAACAAACCAGAGATAAAAGCTCTGTTTGTTCGAGCACTAAGCTTCCACCCTAGCTCCCTGAATTTCTGCCTTAAATCCCCATCACTTTTCCTACCTATGTGGTTGGTGCCTATGTGGATCACAACTTGGGGCTGCTTCCCCCTCCCCCTTCAAGGATCCCGAAAACACTATCTGAGACATCACAAACCCTGGCACCTGGGAACCAACACATCAACCATGAGTCTCTGACATTCCCACAGAACCTCCTATATATCCCCCTAACTATGGAGTCCTCAATGACTAATACAAATTACTTTTGGTTTTCGCAGCAAACTCCCCCTTCTCTGACCAGGTATCCTTCCCAAACTGATGATGACTGTTTGCTGCTAGTTGACCACAAAATGAGTTTCCCAGCATCAGCACCATCAAAGAATGCCTATTTACAAGTCTATAGCATTGTTCAGTTCTGAACCTGCTTCAGCTCACCTGCTGCTGAAACTTCACCCAAGACTTTGTTAGCTTTAGACTTGACTCTTCCAACACCCTCTTGACCAGCCTCCCCTCTTACACCTGGCAAACTTGGAGATGATGTAAAATTTTATTTTCCAAAACTCAACTTACTCCAAATCTTGTTCATCAACCAATCGGTGCTCACTGTCATTCAATGGCTCTAAGTGCAACAATGCCTTAATTTTAGAACCTGCATCCTTGTTTGGAAATTCCACCATGGTTGTGCCTCTCTCATCTCTGTACAAGATTTCCAGTCTCTGTCCTCTAATCAAACCGCTTGTGCATCTCCAATTTCATTTACTCCACCATAGAGAGCCATGCTTTCAGTTCCCCTAAGCTATCAAAACCCGTCTCTAACCTCTCTCCCACTCCTCTTTTAACATGCTCCTTGAAACTGAGTTGTTTTATGAAACTTATCATCACCTATTCCAGTATCCGCGTTTGTGAATTGGCTGCTTTTATTGTATGAAAATCTTGTTAAGTGACTTGGGATGTTTCAATGTTGTTACAACCTGGTAAGGGACTGTTAACACTGAAACAGAAGCTCAAACATCTGGTCACAGTTCATAGAACTAAGCTACAAGATTTGTTTTTACAACAGAACAAATGTTTGCATGTAAAACAAATTCAAAACAAAGGTGATTATATTAACACTGTAACTTATGCCTATACATTCCAGTCCCTTAGGTTTACTGTTAGGCTAGAGGGAGAAGTTAAATATTTTGAAGTTATGTAGCCTTTTGAAGTAAAACTTGTAATATCGTTTTTCAGTTTGCACATGACACCAAAATTGGAGGTGTAGTGGACAGTGAAGAGGGTTACCTCAGATTACAACAGGATCTTGACTAGATGGGCCAATGGGCTGAAAAGTGGCTGATGGAGTTAAAGTTAGATAAATGCGAGGTGCTGCATTTTAGGAAAGCAAATCTTAGTGGGACTTGTACACTTAATAGTAAGGTCCTAGGGAGTATTTTCCTTTATTGGTCAGAGTATTGAGTACAGGAGTTGGGAGGTCATGTTGCAGCTGTACAGAACATTGGTTAGGCCACTTCTGGAATATTGCGTGCAATTCTGGTCTCCTTCCTATTGGAAAGACGTTGTGGAACTTGAAAGGGTTCAGGAAAGATTCACAAGGATGTTTCAAGGGTTGGAGGGTTTGAGCTAGAGGGAGAAGTTAAATAGGCTCAGGCTGTTTTCCCTGGAGCATTGAAGGCTGAGGGGTGACCTTATAGAGGTTTATAAAATCATGAGGGGCATGGATAGGATAAATAGGCATGGTTTCTTCCCTGGGGTGGGGGAATCCAGAACTAGAGGTCATAGGTTTAGAGTGAGAAGGGAAAGATATAAAAGAGACCTGAAGGGCAGGTTTTTCACACAGAGGGCGGTACGTGTATGGAATGAGCTGCCAGAGGAAGTGGTGGAGGCTGGTACAATTGCAACATTTAAGAGGCATTTGGATTGGTGTTTGAATAGGAAGGGTTTGGAGGGATATGGGCCAGGTGCTGGCAGGTGGGACTAGATTGGGTTGGGATATCCGGTCGACATGGACGAGTCGGACCGAAGGGACTGTTTCCATGCTGTACATCTCTATGATTCAATAACACATTCCTCTACAAACTACTTATTTTATCCACCCCTAGCACTTTTTGTTTTGAAAAAGAAAACTTTAACACATCTTGAACAAAGATGCTTCAGGCTCCTTGATCTGATTACTTACCAATTCTTCCAAGTTAATCTGCAGATTTCTTTGTTTGCCACAATGCTCAGTGAGGACCAGAGATTTCTTTCACTAGTTTCATGTTCCAAAAATTTCTGGATTTTGTTCTCTTACGATATTCATATTGAGTTTAAGCCTCACCCACATTCTGTACAGGGAATGTTACAGCACAGTTAACTAACTAACTAACTAACTGCTATTTACTTTGGCTGTCAGTGAGTTGCAAACCAGACCCAACCTATCATTATTGATCTTGAAAGGCTTCGGGTCCCTTTATACAGCCTCCACCGATTACAGTCTGTCCACTCAGTCAAGTTATCAAATGTCAAGTTCAAGCGTTTGTTTCCTTAGAAGCTGAGATGATAGTCTCTTTTCAATGTTTCCCTTTTCTGCTTTTGGTTTCAGTTAGATCAAGAGTTTTCGAAGTTTCTCCACCCAACATTTCATAACTCCATCACTTCTCTTCTGAGTTTGTATCTGTAATAACCGCCCAGTTTGCTTTCATTGCAGTCAACCAATTTTCTGCAGTTGAAACTTTTAATTCTTAAAGCAACAAATTAGACTGTACTCGAAAATATATGAACCATAAACTCGAGATTCATAACACTGTTAAATGCAGTACATAAATGCAAGGTACTGTTGTTATGCTCTAATGTTGTATTTCAAGAAGACAAAACTTTTGTTATTTCTTCCCTACCTGTAGTACCAGATGGGGAGGTGATGACCTAGTGGTATTACCGCTGAATTGCTAATCCAGAGACCTAGTTATTCTGGGTGCCTGGGTTCAAATCCTACATGACAGATAGCAGAATCTGAATTCAATAAATATCCGGAATTAAGAGTCTAATGATGACCGTGAATCCATTGTTGATTCTTAGAAAAACCCACCCACTTAGAATAACCTTTAGGAAAGGAAATTAAAGTCTGGCCTGCTCATGACCCCAGAAGTGCAGCAATTTGGTTGACTTTTAACTGCCATTTCCCAACTTGGCTCTGCCATCCTGCCCACCCACCACTCATGGAAGAACAAAGGAAGGGGAAGAGTCCTCTTGTTGGAAGATCACATTTCAGCCAACCACTTGAGCGAGTTACTTAAAATTATTCTTTTTGAAAACAAGTTACAGGATAAGAAGTTTTAGGCATTTGCCTTGGGACTATTTCAAGCTTTTCTTTTGTCAGTGCAGACGCAATAGTCCGAATGGTCTCTTCTGATGATTCTATGACTTTTTAACTAGTAACCAATTCTTACCTGTAAAAGACATTTGATCCTCTCCCCTGGTGCCATGATCACAGTGGTGAAAACCCCAGATAGCATCCCCGCAGCAAACAATTGCGGATACCTGTCCAACAAAACAGACCAACTGTTCACTCTGAATCACTAAAGGTGGAATATCACAGAGATTTCCAAAGACAAAAGTAAGGCAGAAGGCATGCTGTACTTTGACTGATCAGGTGACACAGATTTGTGCAAGAAAGATTCTTCTGAGTTCAGTTGGTTTGTATCAGCTTCGGTGTCAGGAGTGTTACAATTGGCGTCAGGACCATGAAACCTATGTTATCGCTGTGCAAGGATAGAAATATATTTTGTGCCATAGCCAAAGAGTCTATGACATGAAAGGTCTAGGGCATAGCATGAAGAGTGGTTAACTGGATGAACCACTCATTGGGCTTTTGCCAACTAAGAACTATATATGCTGCTTCAAGTTTCATTTTCAGTGTTTTGGCTAAAAGATGACAAACTACCCTTGTTCCATCAGCTTCAGGAACTTGAGATATCTACAGACATGTTTGGATTATTAAGTCAAGAAGCTATGAATTCAGATAGAGATTCTTCTGAGGACAGCCAAGTAACATACCCATCAGAGATTCATGTTTTCTTTAACTACCTCCATCTTAATGGCATGATTGACACTTCGGATATGGTGTGTCAGTGTTAGAAATGCATTTAAGAACAGTTCCAGAGTTCCTTGATATCTTTGGACCTTACATTTAAGAGGATGCTTCTTTTACTTGTTGTTAATAATTAGTTATCTGAGTGATTTGGTGCCTTTTCCCCAAAAAATGAGCTGGGTTCTTTGACACTGCCATTCGTAAGCAGCTTTATAATTAATTCATTGGTCATTTAGTTTAATTGGTGATCTATTTTGAAGAAAAAAAGAAAAGGATAGTTTCCCAATGGGGAATTAGTTTCTAGACAGGAGCGGGTCTAAATGGAAATGCGTAAACTGGTGCTTGTGTCCAGAACTAGAGGGCATAGGTTTAGGGTGAGAGGGGAAAGATATAAGAGACCTAAGGGGCATCTTTTTCACGCAGAGGGTGGTACTGGTATGGAATAAGCTGCCAGAGGATGTGGTGGAGGCTGGTACAATTGCAACATTTAAGAGGTATTTGGATGGGTATATGAATAGGAAGGGTTTGGAGTAATATGGGCCGGGTGCTGGCAGGTGGGAATGAAGTGCTGTTCTTCCAGCTTGCACTGAACTTAAGTGGAGAACTGCAGCAAGCCTGAGACAGGGATATTGGCCTGAGGACATGGTGGCATGTTGAAGTGGCAGGCAACTGGAAGCTCAAGGTAGTTTTTGCAGACCAAGAGGTCGATGTCCTCAAAGTGGTGTGCCCAGTCTGTGCTTCATCTCCCCAATTTAGAGGAGACCATGTTGCGAGCAGTGAAAACCATAGACTAGATTGAGCAAACTGTTGGTAAATTGCTCCTTCACCTGGAAATTGCGTCTGAGGTCTTGGAGAGTGAGGAGAAAGGTATCACAAAGCTTGTTCCTTATTTCTAAAAGCTGTTCCTTTTCTCAAGGATACTAAGTCCTTGGTTTTTTTTAGGGGGGTTGTAAATGCTCCCAGTGTCAATTAGGTAAGATTTCAGGTCAAAGTGGTCATGTTTTACAAGTGACCTGTAAAATGAAAGGGGAGTGGTCAGCTCTCTAGCTGAGCAGTTCAGTTCAGTGCAGAACTAGTTGGGCGTTCAGCTATGTGGCTGCAGAAAGTCTCTCTCCTTCTGCCCTTCCAACTTCAACCTGTAAGAATTTGTTCCTTTTTTTTACTGTTTCAAGAGAGTTTGCTGTTGTGTATATTTGGAACAGTGTAGATTAGATTAGATTACATGACAGTGTGGAAACCGGCCCTTCGGCCCAACAAGTCCACACCGCCCCGCCGAAGCGAAACCCACCCATACCCCTACATTTACCCCTTACCTAACACTGCGGGCAATTTAGCATGGCCAATTCACCTGACCTGCACATCTTTGGACTGTGGGAGAAAACCGGAGGAAACCCACGCAGACAATGTGCAAACTCCACACAGTCAGTTGCCTGAGGCGGGAATTGAACCCGGGTCTCCGGCGCTTGAGGCGGCAGTGCTAACCACTGTGCCACCGTGCCGCCCAGTTCTGTAGGGGTTCTTTATTCTGTTCTTTGTGTTTCATGGTGTAATTTTGTGAATAAATCTTTTGTCTGTTTTAAAACCTGGTAGTCAACTTAGCCATCTTACTCTGGGTAATTTTCATTGTATACTTACCAAAACAAATTGCAAAGTTATGGTCTGGGTTGCCTGCTCAAGAATGTTTTGAGTGGTCTAGTCTAGTCCATAACAGAGGAAGTAAACAGGCAGGTATTACACCTTATGCAATTGCAATGGGAAGGAGTTGTGGAAGTGTGGAAAATGATCGGAGTGGGGGAGTGGACCAAGGTGTCCCAAAGAGAATGTTTCCTGCAAAAGTCTGATAAGGGAGGGGAGAGGAATGTGTGTCTGGAGGTGGCATCCAGCTGGAGATAACAGAAATGGCAGCTAATGATCTTTTGGATATGGATGCTGGTAGGATGCTAAGTGAGGACAAGGGAGACCCTGACATTGTTGTGGGAGGGAAAAGAGGGGTTGGAAGCCAAAATGTGGGAGGTGAATCATACACAGCTGAGGGTCTTGTCAACCACGGTTGTAGTGAATCCTCAGTTGCGGAAGAAGGCGAATATTTCAGATACTTACGGTCAGTAATTCTGGTAAATATAAAGCCCTGATAAATTGCCAGTGGACCTCCCTATCAGCTGTTTTACCAATTGCTGCTTGCTGTTTCCCAGCAAATCAATTAACATTTTCCACATTTCCTCTCTGGAGTTCAATTTCCCTCAATTCTGTAAATTTGTCACAACAAGGATATCATTACTTTGTGGGCCAAACAGATCTTTATGGATCACCGCCTTGTGTTTTCCTGAAGAAGGGTTCATGCCCGAAACGTCAATTCTCCTGCTCCTTGGATGCTGCCTGACTTGCTGCGCTTTTCCAGTAACACATTTTCAGCTCTGATCTCCAGCATCTGCAGTCCTCACTTTCTCCTTGTGTTTTTACAGACTTGCCTTCCAAATTCCTACAGGGCAGCTGTCTCTCAGCCAAGGTTACCATTGAAAATGGTTTCTGTTCCTTGTTTTTATAATAACACTTTATTGAAAGCAACCAACATCAAACAAAGCAAGCTTCAACTTCAAATCTCTAAAGAATACTCACGTGAGGACATCTTCAATATTCTTCTGCTGTAGTTTCTTACCCAAGCCAAAGCCAAAGAAACACACAGCAAACATAGGTGCAACACCAATAATTGGAGCAGCCATTCCTTTGTATAAACCTCGAACACCCTAGGAGGAGCACATTGCAGGGTTCAAGTAACATACTACAATAATTTTAATTAAATCCAAATAATTTTTTTTATTATTCATTCACAGGATGAGAGCATCACTGGCTAGGCAGCATTTATTGCCCACCACTAATTGCCCAGAGGGAGTTAAGAGTCAACCACATTGCTGTAGTCACATGTAGGTCAGACCAGCTAAGGGTTGCAGTTTCCTTAATGGAAATTAGTGAACCAGATGGGTTTTTCTGACAATCGACAATGGATTTATGGTCATCATTAGATTTGTAATTCCAGTTATTTATTGAATTCAAATTTCACCATCTATGGCGGCAGGCTTTGAACCCGGGTCTCCAGAATGTTCTTTGGGTCTCTGGATTAACAGTCCAGTGATAGTATCACTAGGCCTTGCATCCTCCTGAAGTCATTAAAGTAATTAAAAACAATTCCACGACAATTCTCCAAAAGGAGAATTTGCACTGTTTTAATCTGTCACATGATATACAAAATATTTAATTTTTGGTTATATTTCCATATCAAGCTTGTAAGCATTTATGATGGAAATCATGAATTTAAACAGCTACTGTAACAATGCAGTTCCAGTTTCTGGCCAGAAGGATACACTGCATAACGGGCTTTTGAAGTCAATTCCTTGCCATCTTGCACAGACAGATGCTATATTGACCAACTACCAATATTTAACATTTGTACAAATATAAAATCAAGGTTGAAAAAAAAACACTTCCATGTCAGCTGATACTCAGGTCTGTTCCCTCAATTTTGCTTCCATGGTACCATTATCAGGTGACATATCTGCAACTATCCAACCTCGTGTTCAAAGTTTGAAATATTCTCTTCCAGCGCAGCAAACATTTGAAGTTTGGCACTATGTTTCTAAATTCAGTTGAACAAGATAGGCATGTTTGTGCGCTCTTCTCCATACCTCACCAAAATCAATAAGTTCATCAAAATATTATTGTCTACGTCACTCCTCCAAACTTTAAAACATACTCTTGTAATTTTTTAAAATGTCCAACATAGTGTGTCACAAAGGTCTGTTATTTGTCACAGGTATACAAATAGCAATGCATCAAACATAAATGCATTAACTCATCTCAGACTTAAACAAAAACCAAAGTCAAAGTTGGCAATGCAATGCAGTACTGGAAAAGTATTACACTATTGGATGTGCCACCTTTTCAATACAGCATTAAACAGAGCCTCTGCTCCCTCAGTGGTTGCAAAAGATCCGAAAGCATGGAAAAATGGGGGAATTATCCCTGATTCGTGCCAATATTTATTGTCAACCATTACAAAACAATTATCTAATCACTTTATGAGAGTTTGCTATGTGCAAATTGACTGCTAAGTTGCCACCTTACAGTAGAGACTACACTGACATACTGCTGTAGCAATACGTAAATACATTAGAGAAGGAACAAACTTGACCTTCTCTTGGGATGTAAGGCGAGGCAAGTGACTGAAGTATTAGTGAGAGTACTTTGGGACCAGTGATCATAATTCTATTAGTTTTAAAATAGTTATGGAAAAGAATAGGCCTTGTATAAAAGTTAAAGTTCTTAATTGGAGTAAGGCAAATTTTGACAATATGAGCTAAGAACTTTCAGAAGTTGATTGCAGTAGACTGTTCTTAGGTAAAAGGACGACTGAAAAATGGGAGGCTATCAAAAGTGAGATAACGAGAGTTCAGAGGCATTACTTTCCTGCTGGAATGAAGGATAAGGCTGGAAAGAGTAGGGAAGATTGGATGAGTTAAAATATTGAGGCTCTGGTCAAGATTAAAAAGGACGCATCTGTTAGATATAGACAACTGGGATCAAGTGAAACTCTTGAAGAATATAAGGGGTGTATTCTGAAGAGGGAAATCAGGAGGGCAGGAAGGGGATATGACATAGCCTTGGCAGTTAAGGTTAAGGATAATCCAAAGAGATTCTACAAGCATATTCAGAACACAAGAGCAACTAGGAAGAGATTAGGACCCCTTAAAGATCAAAAGGGGTTGTCTTATGTGTTGAACCACAGGAGATAGGAGAGGTACTAAACGAATATTTCACATCAGATTTTACTGTGAAGACAGACATGGAAGTGAAGGACCTTGGAGAAATAAATATTGATATCTTGAAAACAGTCCACATTACAAAACAGGAGGTATTGGAGGTCTTAAAAAACATAAAGGTGGGCTTGATCAAGTGTATCCCAGGATGTTGTGGAAATTAGGGCAGAAATTGTGGGGCCCCTAGCAGAGATATTTGTATCATCTACAGCAACAGGTGAGGTTCCAGAGGACTGGAGGGTGGCGAATGTTGTGTCTTTACTTACAAAAGGCTGTAAGGAAAAGCCTGCGAACTGTCGACCTGTTGGTTTGACATCAGTGGTAGGTAAGTTTTTGGAAGGGACTCAGAGATAAAATTTACATGCATTTGAAGAGGCAAGGACTGATTAGGGATAGCCAGCAATGACTTTGTGTGTGGGAAATTATGCCTCACAAGCTTGATTGAGTTTTTTGAGTAACTAAAAAGATTAATGATGGTATGGTTTTGTCTACATTGACTTTAGTAAAGCCTTTGACAAAGTTTTGCATGGTTGACTGATTAGTAAAGTTGGATCACATGGGATTCAGGGAGAGTTTGCCAACTGGATACAAAATTGGCTTGACTGTAGAAGACAGAGGATGGTGGTGGAGGGTTGTTTTATGAACTGGAGGCCTATGACCAGTGGTGCTTCGCAGGGACTAATACTGGGTCTACTTGTTCGTCATTTATAAAAACAATCTGGATGAGAATTTAGAAGGCATGGTAAGTAAGCTTGCGATTGACAAAATTTGTGGTATTGTCAACAGTGAAGAAGGTTACCTAAGATTACAAAGAGATCTTGACCAATTGGACCAATGAGCTGAGGAATAGGAGATGGAGCTTCATTTGGATAAATGCAAGGTAGAGTGATCAAGTGAACAAGAGAAGGACTTATACAGTTAATGGTAGAGCCCTGGATAGTTTTGTTGCACAGAGACACCTGGGGTTCAGGTACATAGTTCTTTCAAAGTTGCATCAATGGCAGACAAGATGGTTAATGAGTTCTGCACGCTTCCTTCAATGCTCAGACCATTCAATATAGGAGTTGGGACATCATGCTGAGGTTGTACAGGACACTTGTGAGACCATTTTTGGACTACTGTGTAGAACTGTAGAACATGGAACAGTACAGCGCAGAACAGGCCCTCTGGCCCTTGACCCTTGATGCTATGCCAACCTTCTATCCTAGTCAAAGACCAAACTAACCCACAGACCCTTGATTTTACTAGCATCCATGTGCCTATCCAAGAGTCGCTTACATGTCCCTAATGTATCTGACTCTATTACCACCACTGATAGTGCAGTCCACACATCCATCACTCTCTGCATAAAAAAACGATCTCTGACATCTTCCCCCAAACTTTCCTCCAATTACGTTCAATTTATGCCCCCTTGTGTGCTCACTTCCACCCTGGGAAAAATTCTCTGACTGTCCACTCTATCTATGCCTCTCATCATCATTAGATTAGATTAGATTAGATTACAGTGTGGAAACAGGCCCTTCGGCCCAACAAGTCCACACCGACCCGCCGAAGCGAAACCCACCCATACCCCTACATTTACCCCTTACCTAACACTATGGGCAATTTAGTATGGCCAATTCACCTGACCCTGCACATCTTTGGACTGTGGGAGGAAACCGGAGCACCCGGAGGAAACCCACGCAGACACGGGGAGAACGTGCAAACTCCACACAGTCAGTCGCCTGAGGCGGGAATTGAACCCGGGTCTCTGGCGCTGTGAGGCAGCAGTGCTAACCACTGTGCCACCGTGCCGCCCATGTAATGTAATGTAATGTAAATGTAATGTAAAAATGTAATCATGTTCTCCCCCATCAAGTCACCTCTCATCTTTCTTTGCTCCAATGAGAAAAGCCTTAGCTCCCTCAACCTTTCTTCATAAGACACACCTTTCAGTCCAGGCAGCATCCAGCTAAATCCCCTCTGCACCCTTTCTAAAGCTTCTACATCCTTCCTATAATGAGGCGACCAGAACTGAACACAATATTCCAAGTGTGGTCTAACCAGGGCTCTATAGAGCCGCAACATAACCTTGCAGCTGTTAAACTCAAACTCACTGCTGATGAAAGACAAAACACCATACGCCTTGTTGACAACCCTATCAACTAGGGTGGCAACTTTGAAGGATGTATGAGCATGGACCTCAAGATCCCGCTGTTCTTCCACATTGCCAAGAACCCTGCCTTTAATCCTGTATTCTGCATTCAAATTTGACCTTCCAAAATGAATCATTTTACACTTTTCCAGATTGAACTCCATCTGCCGCTTATCAGCTCAGTTCTGCATCCTGTCAGTGTCCCAATGTAACCTATAGCAGTCTTCCACACTATCCACCACTCCACCAACCTTTGTGTCATCGGCAAACTTACTAACCCATCCTTCCACTTCCTCATCCAAGCCGATTATAAAAATCACAAACAGCAGAAGTCCCGAACAGATCCCTGCAGGACATCACTGGTCACTGAGCACCAGGCTGAATACTTTCCATCTATTACCACCCTCTGTCTTCTATGGGCCAGCCAATTCTGTTTTCAGACAGCCAAATTTCCCTACCTTTCCTAATAGAAAGGACACTATTAAATTGGAGGGGGTTCAAAAAAGATTTATCAGGATATTGCCAGGACTAGAGGGTTTGAGTTATAAGGAGAGGTTGGGACATTTTTCACTGGAGCGTGGGAAATGGAGGGATGACCTCAAAGAGGTTTAGAAAATAATGAGGGACACAGATAAGGTGAGTCATGAAGGTCTTTTCCTAAGGATGGCAGAGTTCAAAACTAGGGGGCATGATTTTAAGGTGAGAAGAGAAAGATTTAAAAGGGACCTGAGGGGCAATGTTTTCACACAGAGGATGGTTCATATAGAGTCAAGAGACTCTATAGCTGCCAAAGGAAGTGGTAGATGTTGGTAGTTACAACATTTAAAAGACATTTGGATAAGTACATGAATAGGACCAAAGTGTCTGTTTCCTGGGTATTTGATCTATTTCAGTTCCTTCTCTCATCTTAATGCCAAGATTTTTTTATTTGAAGTTAGTTCTGAGACATTGGCCTACACGAAAAACACAACATAAACTACAAAATTTATGAACTATATAAGCTAATGTATTTAATGAGTGTTTGCTTTTGAGAGAGTAGATTCGCTTGCAGATTAAACAGTTTTGGTATATTGGGTTTGGTGCTAGGTTCTTCATGTTGTCATTTTCGCAGTACGAGATCATTCTCAATATACCTGTGAGATAGCTGGGTAACTTGGAGAAAAATTTGGCCATCATTTGCTGCCAAATCTAGAGGGCACAATGGTTTCCTTCTCTTGCTGAGTTTTTTATACTCCTACGACCGTCAAGAACATTATTACTTTTCTCAAGACTTCCTCGATATTTTCTCATTTCATCATTCACCATTCATCCCTCACCACACTCCTCAATAAACTATTGTTTCTTCATTAGTGCTTGCATTGCATGAATTGAGCACAGAAGTGTTACTCCCTCTGGGCAACCTCCCACCTACCTTCCAGTTGTTTACTTGCATAATCTTGTGTAAGACAGAATGACTGCAGAGCATTTACACTCTGGTGCACACTCAGTTCAGGAAAGATCAAAAATTAGGGACAGTCACTTCATTAGGTGACAAAGGAGTAGCGCTCCAAAAGCTTGAGATTTCAAATAAACTTGTTGGACTATAACCTGGTGTCCTGTGACTTCTGACATTGAAGAGCAGGCAGAAAGTACAACTGGCTAGGACATTTTCCAACAAATTCTGACTCCGACTATCTGCTTTAGCGTTGTGTCTCCACCTCTGTAAAGCTCAAATCAGGAACATAGTCAAATTGTAGAAATCAGATTTGAATTTTCCCATTCAAATGCATTCTATTGTGCTCCCATTGTTTTCAAGGTCAGCATTGGGAGACTTGTCACAGAACGTACCAGAGAAGCCACATTAAGAAATGGTATTAATTAGCAATCACCATAGCTGGGTACAGAAAACTGCTTTTGGGCTATGAGCAAAATTAGTAAGATTGCAGCTACTGCTCACCTCCATTTTCTCACGTGATAGTCAACTAGATGATTGAGCAGAAAAAATTTCTTGTTCAAATATCGGATAATAAATGATGGAAAGCAATCCAAATGGTTCACTCATGTCCCCAAAGGAAGAAGTCCACTTTGAAGTGACACAAGGATGGACAAAAACATGGTGTTTAAACGCCTTTTCCAGAACACATGGCAAAATATAGCATACAAGGCAAGAAGGCCATAAGGCACAGGAGCAGAATTAGGCCATTCAGCCCATCAAGTCTGCTCTGCAATTCGATCATTGCAAATATGCTTCTCAACCCCATTCTGTGACAGTGAGTTCCCAGATTAACAGATGGATGAAGAAATTCCTCCTCATTTCAGTTCTAACAGGTTGTCCCTTCACTCTGAGACTATGCGTTGGGTCCTAGTCTCTCCTAATAGTGGAAACATCTTCTCCACATCCATTCCATCTGGACCTCTCAGTATTCTCAAATTTTCTATCAGATCCCCCCACCTCATCCTTCTAAATTCCATCGAGTACAGACTTACAGACCTCAACCATCATCGTATGACAAGCCCTTCATCCCAGGATCATTCCTGCTAGCCTCCTCTGGACCCCCTCCAATGCCAGCACATTCTTCCTTACATACAGGATCGACAATTACTCTCTCAATATGCAGTCTGATTAGACCCTCACATAATCTCAGCAGTACATTACTACTTTTGCATTCTCGCCCTCTTGAAATGAATGTGACCAGTCTGCACCTCTGTTCTTCCTACCAAAGTGAACAACCTTACTCTTTCCGACATTGTATCCCATTTGCCATTTCTTTGCCCACTCTCCTAGCCTGTCCAAGTCCTTCTGCAGCTTCCCTGCTGCCTCAACAGCACCTGCCACTCCAACTATCTTTTGCCATCTGCAAACTTAGCAACAATGCCCTCAGTTCCTCTGTTCAGATCATTAACATATAACATTCTGAAGAAGGGCTCATGCCCGAAACGTCGATTCTCCTGCTCCTTTGATGCTGCCTGACCTGCTGCGCTTTTCCAGCAACACATTTTTCAGCTCTGCAGTCCTCACTTGCTGCTAATTAACATATAACATGACTAGTTATGGTCCCAACATAGACCCTTATAGTACTCCACTCGTCACTGGTTGGCATCCTGGAAAATACTTTTTTATTCCTACTGTCTGTCTCCTGCCAGTCAGCTGATCTTTGACCCATGCCAGTAAATTGGCCCTAACATCCGTATTATAGGCAGACGTGGGGACTGCAGATGCTGGAGATTAGAGTGGCGCTGGAAAAGCACAGCAGGTCAGGCAGTATCCAAAGATCAGGAAATTCCGGAGGAAGGGCTTTTGCCAGAAACGTCGATTTTCCTGCTCCTCGGATGCTGCCTAACCTGCTGTGCTTTTCCAGGACCACTCTAATCTTGACCATCGGTATTATATAACAGCTTCCTGTGCAGCAACTTGGCAAAGGCCTTCTGGAAATCCAAAGAGATCACATCCATCCACTGGCTCTACTTTGTCTAACTGGCTCATTACATCTCAAAGAATTCTAACAGAATTGTCAGGAATGACTTCCCCTTGACCAAGTCATGCTGACTCAGCCCTATTTTACCATACACTTTCAAGTACTCTACAATCTCATTCTTAGTGATGAACTCTAAAAATATTTGCCATGACCAGCTACAGTTTCCTGTCTTCTGTCCCCCTCCCTTCTTAAACAGAAATGGTACATTAGCCATTTACCAGTCCTCCAGGACACTCTCTGACTCCAATGATTCCTGAAAGATCACCACCAATGCCTCCACACAATCTCCTCAGCTATCTCCTTCGGAACTCTGGGGTGTGGTCCATCTGGTTCAGACCTTTCAGCTTCCCCAGCACCTTCTCCTTAGTGATGGCACTACACTTTAATCAGCCATAGACTCTCTTGAAATTCTGATATGCTGCTGGTGTCTGCCACTGTGAAAACTGATATAAAGTACCTATTCAGTTTCTTCGCTATTCCTTCATTCCCCATTACTACTTCTCCAGCCTCATTTTCCAGTAGTCAGAGTCACCTCTTGCCGCTCTCAGATATCTTAAAAAAAAACTCCTTGCAATCTTTATATTACTAGCTAGCTTACTTTTGTATTTCATCTTCTGCCCGGTTATTGCTCCTTTAATTATCCTCTGCTGGCTTTTAAAGGATTTGCAATCCTCTGACTTCTTGCTAATCTTCACCATATTGTATGCTTTTTAGCTTTTATGCTGTGCCTGACTTCCCATGTCAGCTATAGTTGCCTTACCCTCCTCTTGGTACATTTCTTCTATGACTGGAAGTCTGCAAAAAAGACAGATTGTCCCTTGTCAAACTCAATGAGCTATACACTCGTGAAGAAGCCCTTTGGTAGTTAGTCCACACTCATCAAGACCTATCCAATCCCATTTTCCAGCACTTGGTGGATAGATATGCTATGACATACCTCTGGGGCAAGTGGGACTTAAACTCTGGCTCAGAGATAGGGATATTACCACAGCGCCACAACAGCCCTTGTGGCTCACCTTTTATGCTATAGCATTTCAAGTTCTCATTAAATACTTCTTAAATGTTGAGAGGGTATCCTCTTTTCTGCCCACTTCTCACATCTCTGCCCAAGTGCATACAAGATGAATAATGGGAATTGTGGATGGAGCATTTTTTTCACAGCCTGGCCTGTACACCAGCTAGCAGCCAGTGCAACTTAACTCGGTCACGGACAGGTGTTCATTTCAACACTCTGCAGCTTAACAAATTGCAGCTACTCCATTCTGACCTGCCTTGGTCTTCCACTAAACATTTGGCCAGTGCAGAAAGGTTTTCATGTTTCTCCTATCCAACTTAAATCTGCTGGAACTATCCAAACACTCACTAAGTCTTATACAAGTCTTCTCTGACCCTCATCATTCCTCCTTTAGTTTTACACTGTTAATACTTTAATCGTTAACGATCTCCTATCTTCCAACCCATTCTTTCATAGTTTATTCTTATATATTTTTATGTGCATCCTGTTCATGTGTGATAATCCGTTCCTGAGAACTGAAAGGTAGATCTGAAATGTTAATATTTGTCTTTTCCCAACAATCAGTGGCAAGCCTGCTATGTATTTCTTCTGTTTGAGTTTCAGATTCCAATGTCCTTTTACTTCTTGTTGCATCTTACAGCATTAAAGTTGTTTTTATTTAACCAGAGGATTACAAGTCAGACACATCCACTTATTAAAGCAGCTTCTGTGAAATAACAGGAGACCAAATCCAGATTGGTGATCAATTTGTTGAACACAAGAGTGTTGCTGGAAAAGCGCAGCAGGTCAGGCAGCATCCAGGGAACAGGAGAATCGACGTTTCGGGCATAAGCCCTTCTTCAGGAAGGATTCCTGAAGAAGGGCTTATGCCCGAAACGTCGATTCTCCTGTTCCCTGGATGCTGCCTGACCTGCTGCACTTTTCCAGCAACACATTTCCAGCTCTGATCTCCAGCATCTGCAGACCTCACTTTCTCCTGAACACAAGAGTGACCCAGAGCTTCTAATTACTTGGCATCCCACTCTGAGCGATGAAGTTCAACAAATAGAGTCAGAGGTGTACAGAATGGAAACAGACCCTTCGGTCCAACCCATCCATACCAGCCAGGTATCCCAACCCAATCTAGTCCCATCTGCCAGCACCTGGCCCATATCCCTCCAAACCCTTCCTATTCATATACCCATCCAAATGTCTGTTGAATGTTGCAATTGTACCAGCCTCCACCACTTCCTCTGGCAGCTCATTCCACACATGTACCACCCTCTGCATGAAAACGATACCCCTTAGGTCTCTTTTATATCTTTCTCCTCTCACCCTAAACATATGCCCTCTAGTTCTGGATTCCTCGACCCCAGGGTAAAGACTTTGTCTATTTATCCTATCCATGCCCCTCATAATTTTATAAACCTCTATAAGGTCACCCTTCAGCCTCCGACGCTCCAGGGAAAACAGCCCCAGCCTGTTCAGCCTCTCCCTGTAGCTCAAATCCTCCAACCCTGGCAACTTCCTTGTCAATCTTTTCTGAACCCTTTCAAGTTTCACAACATCTTTCCGATAGGAAGGAGACCCAATTGCACGCAATATTCCAACAGTGGCCTAACCAATGTCCTGTACAACTGCAACATGACCTCCCAACTCCTGTACTCAATACTCTGACCAATAAAGGAAAGCATACCAAACGCCTTCTTCACTATCCTATCTACTCGTGACTCCACTTTCAAGGAGCTATGAATCTGCACTCCAAGGTCTCTCTGTTCAGCTATACTCCCTAGGACCTTACCTATGACTATCTCTCTTTAAATTAAACATCCTACAATCTTCCATTTTCAACACTGAGTTCAACAATTTCAGATCATAATCACCATTCCCATTTTTGCTTTAAACACAGCAGGTGTTGGTAATATTTCTTTCTGGGTCTTGCCATCCAGACCTATCTTTTGTTCTTGATTTGCCCCAGTATCATTCTTTTTTTGCTTTTCACCATCATCCCTTTTGTCATTTAAAATCTTCTACCTCCCACATTCTCATGCACCTCTGTTTTGTTCTGAACTGACACTTTAATATCAAAGATAGTAAATTGGAGCCCCGCCTGTACTCCAATGTAAATGTAAAAAAAGAATCATTCGACACTATTCTGAAGACCAGGGTGTTGTACATGCTGCCCTGGTCAATATTTATCCCTCAATCAATATCACAAAAAACAGATTGAGTTGGAGTTATTACACTGTTGTTTGTGGGAGCTCGATGGACAAAAACAGGCTGCTAGGCTTCCTGTAAAATAGCAGTGACTACACTTCAAAAGTGCTTCTTACCGTTGAGCAGCTTGGAACATTGAAGTCAGGGGAGGTGCTATATAAATCCAACAATATCTCTTTTTCACTTCCCTCCTTCCCTGCCTTTGTTCTTGTTTAAAACCTGTTACTTTACAAGTTTTTTTTCCTGTATTGATGAATGAGTATTAACTTGAAACTGAATTCTTTTTCTTCTTTCTCAACAGATGCTATATGATCTACTAAGCATTTTATGACTTACTATTTACATTTACAAAATTATCTTTTTTTAAACAAGTAGTGCAGTTGTTACCTCTCGAACTAGTGTTTTGTAGAAGCAGTCAATAGTTCCTTTGAACATGGGAGCTTGGCCAGGAAGAGGCTTTGGTTGCGTCTGTAACCGAACCTAAACATGATGTACCATAAGACAGTGATTAGCTTTCTATTTAGAAACACTTTCAGTAATTTTACAAATTCAGCTGATCAAAATAAGGCAAAAACTCAATAAAAATAAAAAATGTTCCTTGGCAGTATTTGCTGACACCAAAAGTGCAGGGCAACTGAGCTGGCATACTCACTTGGAAATGTACACACATTGTGTTTCAGACCCGCTATGCAATTGCGTAATGTGTAGCACATGCAAAGAGCAGGTGCAACGCTTAAATGGGGTTTGGCAGAAAAAAAAGATATCAGGGATGGAGGGAGAGAAAATTAAAGGGGCTTCTCTCATTCTCACACCCCCAAATGTTCTCCTCCCCAGCAGTCTTCTCTCCACCCCATCCACTCCTCTGATTCTCCTCAGGATTCTGATCAACCCCCACCCATCTCCCAGATCCCATTCTCTCTCCCCCTACCTCCATCCTTCCCCTAATCCTCCTGGCGCCCGCTTCCCCCACCCCAACCCATGGAAAACAGGCACATGATTGCAAGATTTCAACAAATCTTATTCACTACCTCATGTACAAGCAGCTTTCTACAGCATACTGTGCATGCTCCTTGGTGTTAGAAAATACCACCACGTAACTATCCAACATCAAATTGAGAAAATTAATTTTAACCCCATCTTACATGTGCTCTTGATCAATGAAGTTAACAATGATACAATGTGGGAGAAGAGAAAATATCAAAAGGACTTCATTCTCAACAAGGCATTGAGACAAACATACACAGTATACAGGTTTAAGGTTACAAAGAGACTCTTTTCAAACCGGAGATGAAGAGGGAGCTTGGTAGTCCACTTGACCTCGTCTGTACTCGCTTCTGATTCTTAAGTTGGAATGGATTTGCAATTAATTACGTTTTTCACTCTGAAAGATGCACAAAAATTGCCCAAGCCAAAAACTGCTGTATTTCCAATGGTGTGGCAGGGAAGAAAATAGGAATTTTCTTAAATTCTTACTTTTTGGAAACACCATAATACAACAGTACACATGGTTGAGCAACAAAGGACTAAAACATATAATTTGCAAGCTTGTGCAGACGTTTCAGTCCTACAATCTCCCAGTCTTAAATCAAGAGCTATTTCTTCATTTTAGAAATGTTATCCTTAATCTTGGTTCCTCATCCACTAATCCATTAAATTTAATGTTCTTGTCCATACATTCAAGTCCCTCCATTATCTGGTTTTACCTGACTGCTGGAAGTTCTTGCTTTACAACACCAGAACCTGGAAGAAGTCTAAATTTTGCCAATTCTGGCCTCTTATGCGTTCCAAAAATCGGCAAACAGAGACAGCCAAAACGGGAGGAATGAAGCATTTCTGGGAGTGGCAATTACAGAAATTTGTAAAAATGGGATCTTAGAGGGATTTAAAACAAGATTAAGAACTTTAAACTGAACCACTCTCAGACCAGGACTTGGTATGAGTTAAGAGTGCAGAAAGTAGAACCTTATAAACAAAAGTATGGATTTGAGAAGATCAGCATTACTGCATAGGCGCTAACACACCTGAGAAAAGCATGGAAGTATATACCATTGGAGTTAAATGGAATGAGGCATTTGCCAATTCCTCATCCTTACTTGGATTACTTATTGCCCATGCTCAGTTTCCAACCCTCTGTTCATCTCATATTCATGTGTTTATCAAGAAATGCCTTAAAGATTACTAACATGCCTGCTTTCACCACTTCTACTGGCAGTGCATTACCAGCACCTACCATCCACGGTGTGAAAACTTTTCACCGCACTTCTCCCCTAAACTTTCCCACCTCAACTTGAACCTGTACCTTCTAGTCATTGACCTTTTCACCCTGGGGAAAAGCATCTGACTATACACCCTATGGAGACCTCTCATAATTTTGTAGACATCTATCAAGTCAACCCTCAGTCTCTGTCTTTCCAGTGAAAACAGTCTGAGTTTAGTAGATGTGATTTATATAGACTTCAGTAAGACGTTCGACAAGGTTTCCCATGGGAGACTGATTAGCAAGGTTAGATCTCATGGAATACAGGGAGAACTAGCCATTTGGATACAGAACTGGCTCAAAGGTAGAAGACAGGGTGTGAGAAACAGAACTCACTCACAAATCAATCAGCCTGAGACAAAGCCTTGGAAACAAGAACTATTTTTAACAGGCTTGCAAGCACCGGACGCTTCTGCAATCAAGCAGAAATGCACGTGAAAACAGAGCATATTAACATTCTTATTCATTTACAAGTTGCAGAATCACGCCTCCCTTTTCCCATCCTATCATAAGCCAATTACCTCACTTGTTTTTTTCTCTCTAGTTATTTTCTTATCTGACCATCCTGCTGTCCTTGTATGTCTGCATTCTTTGTTCCTTGTTTGTTACAGCTTGTTCTTTTATCCAGTTTCTCTTATCATACTATAAGCTTTATTGTGAAATGCCCTTGCTGCTTCTTTTTGTGGTCACCTCCAACTCCCCTTCATAGTTATTTCCTAACTTAAAACTATTTTCTTTAAAAGACCATCTCTATTCATTAAAGTCTTAGCCTTAAGTATGCTACAAGAATTCCGTGACCGTTTGTATAATGTTCCCGTTCCCTTCCACTCCCCCCACAACACCCCCTCACCCATCTGCAAAAACAACATTTCTAATATCCCACAATTCCCCCTTTTTCTTTTTCTCTCTAACTGTTTTTTGCACTTATTAAGTCTCCTTTAATTCATTTTCTTTTGTTCTGCCCTCTTACGCCTTTTGGCGATGAGGTTCACAATCTTACATTTTACATTTGTGTTGTTCGTCCCTCGAACTCTAGAAACATTCTGTGACTTTCTCTTTGTTGCATATCACCTGCTGATTGTAAAAGCATCTGATGATTTATTTGGGTTC
>NC_057727.1:8416772-8422339 GCF_004010195.1 Chiloscyllium plagiosum
GTGGTAATCATTTCGGTCGTTATGGCTGCTACTTGGGATTGGGTTTCGGCCAACGCATCAGCAGTATTGTTGGCCAACTCTTCCAGGGAAGCCGCCAACTTTTGTATTTCTACTCCTACTCGAGCGGTCTCATACATAGGTATCAAAGTCCAGAGGAGGCGATCTCCTTCGGTTACTTTCCGGGTTACTCGCCTTCCTCCCTGTTTATTCCGAGGTATTTTTGGGGCTCTCTTTAACAGCCTCAAGTGGGGAATTATATAGGCAAGGTAGCAGCAGCCACTCCAGCCTTTCTGGTTTTGAGGTAGCGTCTGAACTGGATGGTCCCAACACCCATTCCCGTTACATCCGCCACTCCAAACGTACTTCTCGCCGGGGATAAATGGGTAGGCCTCTAAGCCACACACCCAATATGTCCCATTTAATATTCAGGGAATGGTCGTGGCAGTGGCTTGGCTGGTGTAGACACAAGATGATTTTCCTAATCGGAAGGGTGCGGTATCATTCTGATTACAGAAATAAGTGATTTACTGCTCCTTTTGGTGGGGAAACTCTCAGGCCATCGATAGCACCCAGAGTTTTCGGGGCTGGTCGAGCGAACCATCCCGCAAAGTTATAATTACCCCTTTCAAATCTCCAAGTTGTATCATTTGAGCCCGAGTCAAATTGTTGTACATCATACATTTCTCTTTTGGTAAGTGGTATTACCGTGAGAGGAACTCCGGATTCCCCATGGTGTGGGATCTCAGCACATACCCAACAGTCAGTATGCCCCTTTAGTTTTGCATAATTCTGACATAAAGCGGTAAAATGATTTTTCCCACCCCCCCTTTGGCAGCTAGCACCAATATGATCGTGACAATATAAAGCTGACCACTCATTTCAGCTCACAACCCTATCTGTCTATTCCCTAACTCTTGAAATACCAGGGAGGAGTGAGTCCATGCAACACTTACAATTGTTTTGGGATACAGCTTTTTAACCAATACTTAATAGTCTCCTATCTCAGTCCATTTTATTTTGCTCAGCTTGATTTTCAGAGGGTTATCTGTCGGATGTGCTTTCCACTCTGCCGAAGGGGAAGGAGCATCCACCAGGCCCTTAACACGAGTGTGATGACTCCACCCTTTTTCAGCAGTTCGGATGGCTGTTTCAGTAGTCAGGAGGGTTAGGAACGGTCCCTCCCAGCTTGGGTGCAGTTTGGTATCTTTCCAGGTCTTTATCAGGACCCAATCACCTGGTCGTATCCGATGTACTGCAAACTCGAGTGGAGGTGTCTGGGTCAACAGACCCTTCTTCCTAAGGACAGACAAAGAAGAGCCGAGCGCGACAATATAGTTCTTTAAAACTTATCATTGAATTCTACAGTTGGTAATTCCCCTCTTCCACCCAAGAAAGGTAATCCAAACATCATCTCATAAGGAGAGAAGCCTACATCATGTCTAGGCGCATTCCTAATGCGTAGCAACGCAATAGGTAAACATTTTGTCCATGGTAATCGAGAGTGTCGAGGACTAGCTTAGACAATTGCTTCTTTAAGGTTTGATTCATTCGTTCCACCCGTCCAGAGGAAGGCGGGTGCCAAGGAGTGTGGAATTCCCAAGAGATCTCTAATTCCGCCATTACTTCTTGTAGGATCTTAGAGGTAAAATGGCTACCTTGGTCTGAATCTATACTTTCCACCACTCCATATCGAGGAATTATATGTTCTAAAAGAGTTTTCACTACTCCCTTCGAAGTAGCTGAGAACATTGGAAATACCTCCACCCACCCAGTTAGGTGATCCATTAGGCCTAATAAGTACTTTTGTTTCCCTACTGTGGGTAATTCTGTGTAATCTACCTGTATTCTTTGAAAAGGTCTTACCCCAGGGTTTCTTCCACCACTTGGCCCCCCCTCTCGTTACTTTCTTATTAATCTTTAGGCAAGTCGGGCATCCTGTGCATACCTGCTTGGTTAATGTGTATATCCCTTTACATTCCTACTTCCTTAACACTATGTCACACATAGCTTGGGAGCCCCAGTGACTGCCTTGGTGCAAGGTGGTTAGGATGTTTCTCATGACTGGTTTACTTAATAACTCCCTTAATAACATCCGGGAGGATCCATCTTCCTTGGGTTGTCTTAGCCATCGTTACAGTTATTGCACTATCCTCCACCCCAATTTTTAAGCCCAGCAATATAATCAAATCCTTACCTAATAGATTACTTCCAATGTCAGGAATATATAGTAATTGTCCTAACACTTCGTCATCATTTCTTCTAATTAGGGTTGGTTCAAAAATAGGCACCAAGAATTCTTCTCCTTTCACTCCGGAAACTTTAAGATACTCCTTAGTCAATTTAACGGCGGAAGGTCTAAAACTTAGGGATGACCATGCCGCTCCCGTGTCCACCAAAAGTACTGCCTCCTCCCCTTCAGGTCCCACCTTTAAATTTATCAAGGGTTCCCAGAGGGTCTCAGGAGGAAGGAATCCCTGACTCCCCTAATTTTCATCTAAGGTCATTAGGGAAACGGCTTCCCTTTCTCGTGCTAATTCCGGGCATCCCCGTTTAAAATGCCCCACTTTCCCGCAATGGTAACACCCTGCCTGTTGCCTCCTTTCCCACGTATCTGACCTTGTCTTTGGTGTCCTCCCCTCCCCTTCCTGTTATCCCCTGATGCCAGTCTCTTTTTTGTTATTTCTTCTACTGCCGCCACCATCATTTTGGCTTTCTGTTTCTGCTACTCATCTTCCCTTTTCACATACACTTTCTGTGCCTCACATAACAGTTCTTCCATCTGTCTTTCACTAATTTCTGTAATTTCTTTTGTATGTCCGGCCATGATTTAGTTACAAACTGGACATTTAAGACTCCCTGTGCTATTGGATTATCGGGATCCATTCCCAAATACTTCCTTGTGGCCTCCTTGAGCCTTTTAAAAAATGCAGAAGTGGTTTCATCCTTCTCTTGTCGTACTTCAAAGGCCTTGACAAAGTTTTGTGATCTAGGTGACACCTCTTTAATTCCTAATATTACCATTTCTTGTAGATCCCGCATTGATTCCCTCTCTTCTCTCATTATTTTCCCAATGAGGGTCGACATTTGGGAATTTCTGTTCTGCTGGGGCCCCTTCTTCCCCAACTGGGTGCTTCTTTTCCCATTCCCTCTCTTAATCATACCTCGTTCTTCCCCTGAAAATAACGTTCCTAAAATTGCCATCAGTTCTCCCCAGGTATATAAATTAGGCCCTAGGAATTGCTCTAATTTGTTCGGCTAGTCCAACCGGATCCTCTATTAAACTTTTCATTTCCTTTTAAAGACCCTAACTTGACTGCTAGTTAAGGGAGCGTTTACATATCCGATTGTACCTTCCCCAATCGGAACCTCCCGTAAGGGACATAATTTTACATTTTCCATTATCTCTGCCCCTCCTTTATGTGTGGTGGCTCGAGTGATTCTGAGCCCCCTAGGTTCTGCATCTTTTAGTTCAGAATCCGTTCCCCTTTGTGTCTGGACTCGGTTCTACTTCGGGAGCTGTAGGCTCGTTCCGGGGAGTAGTATATGGGGACAGCGAACATGTTAAGGGATCCCATTGTGGCTTCCCTTTTCCATTATTTTTTCCCTGATTCCTCTGTATTCATGGGACATAATTTTACTCCTGCACTCCCTATCCAACAAGCCGCATAAATCGGACTCTTTTTGACTGTACGGTTCTTTTCGATTGACATATATATTAAGATCTTGACACAGCCAATCCTCATTGGACCCATATTCGAGCAAAAAAAAATATCAGGCAGCTTAATTCTTTCTCTAGTCCAAACGAAACAACAATAGTTTATCATCGTAGCCTTATCTTTCTCCCGCGTCCGGAAGTTGTGTTCCCAATTACCCAACATTCTCCCCAAAGAACTGTTGGGCGGGATATATCCCCCTTTAACGTTATTTACAGATTGATCATTACACAGGCAACTCCCCGTGCCTCCCATTGTTGCTAATTTAGTTCAGCTTAACCAGATCCGGTGTCACCTTCTTCCACACCCCCTTCAGGGTCCTGACTAGACACCTTACTCGTCCGATTAATCTGACCAATTATATGCTTTTTGAGACTTCAACTGTTCTCCATAAATCACTTTTATGTAAGGATAAAAGAGATTAGTTAGAAACTGATAGTAAGGCAGTCATGACCTGTAACCGCATAAATCGGACTCTTTTTGACTGTACGGTTCTTTTCGATTGACATATATATTAAGATCTTGACACAACCAATCCTCATCGGACCCATATTCGAGCAAAAAAAAATATCAGGCAGCTTAATTCTTTCTCTAGTCCAAACGAAACAACAATAGTTTATCATTGTAGCTTTATCTTTCTCCCGCGTCCGGGAGTTGTGTTCCCAATTACCCAACATTCTCCCCAAAGAACTGTTGGGCGGGATGTATCCCCCTTTAACGTTATTTACAGATTGATCATTACACAGGCAACTCCCCGTGCCTCCCATTGTTGCTAATTTAGTTCAGCTTAACCAGATCCGGTGTCACCTTCTTCCACACCCCCTTCAGGGTCCTGACTAGACACCTTACTCGTCCGATTAATCTGACCATTTATATGCTTTTTGAGACTTCAACTGTTCTCCATAAATCACTTTTATGTAAGGATAAAAGAGATTAGTTAGAAACTGATAGTAAGGCAGTCATGACCTGTAAAAAGAACAGGAGTTAACATTTTATTTCATAATCTGTAAAATCCTTAACCTTAAAAGAAATCATGTTAAAATTTCCATCGTAGAAATCAGATTCAAAACAGTCCCGGATCTCAAGCTCCAGGGTTCAAAGCACAAACATTCAATCACCAACAAACAAATGTGCATTCAAACCAAATCACAAAGGGCTAAACTTTCTACTTGCTGTACAGCTGTTTTCTCACACACACACACACCATGTCTCACAGACACTTTGAGCTTCCCACAACGACTCCTCTAGCTTTTGAATATTTTTCTGGACGTCTGGCCATAAGTTAGTTACGAAGTGCACCCTCTGTCGCCCTTCAGCTACTAGCCCTTCTGACACGGGCTGTTTTCCAGGGACATATGCTTAATTTTATACATCGCCAATTCCCCGTACTTTCGTACGCCCGACCACCAAGGCAATACTTAAAGGTCTCTTTTCTTACCTTGGTCTGTGAACAGAGTTACCTGGTCATTTCGGTGCGCCCCGTCCCGCGGCAATTCCTGCAGCAAATACCCTACACCCCCTCACCCATCTGCAAAAACAACATTTCTAATCTCCCACAAGAGGGTGGTGGCAGAGGGTTGTTTTTCAGACTGGAGGTCTGTGACCAGTGGAGTGCCACAAGGATTGGTGCTGGGTCCTCTACTTGATGTCATTTACATAAATGATTTGGATGCGAGCATAAGAGGTGCAGTTAGTAAGTTTGCAGATGACACCAAAATTGGAGGTGTAGTGGACAGCGAAGAGGGTTACCTCAGATTACAACAGGATTTGGACCAAATGGGCCAATGGGCTGAGAAGTGGCAGATGGAGTTTAATTCAGATAAATGCGAGGTGCTGCATTTTGGGAAAGCAAAT
>NC_057727.1:8422771-8504204 GCF_004010195.1 Chiloscyllium plagiosum
AAGGACCCGATACCCAGCATGAGCAAAACCAATGTAGTGTACAAAACCCCATGCAAGGACTGCACAAAACATTACATAGGACAGACAGGAAGACAGCTAATGATCCGCATCCATGAACACCAACTAGCCAGGAAACGACATGACCAGCTATCCTTAGTAGCTACACACTCAGATGACAAGCAACATGAGTTCGACTGGGACAACACTACTATTATAGGATAAGCCAAACAGAGAACAGCCAGGGAATTCCGAGAGGCATGGCACTCATCTACAGATTCAATGAATAAGCTCATCGACCTGGACCCAACATACCAGCCACTGCAGCGGACAGCTGGAACTGACAACCGGAAGCGGCAGATACAAATCACTATAAATGCCAGAGGAAACATCACAGAAGCGCTTCACAGGAGGGTCCCAAGCACTGAGAATGTCACCTAGACAGGGGACAAAACGTCTGCAAAACAAATTCCCAGATTGACGAACAAAACCACAACAACAGAGGTTTACAAAATTATGAGGGGCACGGATAGGATAAATAGACAAAGTCTTTTCCCTGGGGTCGGGGAGTCCAGAACGAGAGGACATAGGTTTAGGGTGAGAGGGGAAAAATATAAAAGAGACCCAAGGGGCAATGTTTTCACGCAGAGGGTGGTACATGTATGGAATGTGCTGCCAGAAGATGTGGTGGAGACTGGTACAATTGCAACATTTAAGAGGCATTTGGATGGGTATATGGGAAGGGTTTGGAGGGATATGGGTCAGGTGCTGGCAGGTGGGACTAGATTGGGTTGGGATATCTGGTCAGCATGGACAGATTGGACCGAAGGGTCTGTTTCCATGCTGTACATCTTTATGACTCTCCACATAACTAAAACCCACCAGACCAGACAACATTCTGGTAAACCTTCGCTGCACCCTCTGCAAAACATCCATGTTCTTCGGGTAGTGTGGCAACCAGATCTGCACACAATATTCCAAATGTAGCCTGAATAAAGTTTTGTTCAGCCGTAACTTGCCAACTTTGACATTCAATGCCCATCCACTATGCAAACGTGCTATACATTTTCTTGGAAAAGGCAGCATCTGCGGTGCAGGAGAATCAACATTTCTGGCATAAACCCCTCATATTCCTGATGAAGACCTTATGCCCGAAACGTTGACTCTCCTGCTCCTCGGACGCTGCGTGATCTGCTGTGCTTTTTCCAGTGCCACGCTTTTCCACTCTGATTCTCCAGCATCTAAAAGTCCTTACTTGCTCATCCATCTGTTACCACTTTCAGGGATCTGTGGACCTGTACGTATAATATGCAAACACAATTACCTGCAAATTGCAATGATTTTGGTGTTGCATTAGTTATTCAGGTTGACACAGCCTCACCCTCAGGTTGTTTTTTTTTACTTGGGGCAGCTTCACCTGTGTTAAGGGGAGTGGGTGCAGCTCAAGGGCCGTGCCTTGGAGCCCCCTCCCCACCATCAGCCCCTCACCTTAATGGTGTCCAGCGGGTGCCCAGTAAACACCAGGCACATCCCGCCAAAACCCCCGGCGAAGAAATTCTTGACGGGGTTGATCGCCTGCGGCGACCGGGGCTGCTTCTCCTCCGCCGACATGTTTCCGAAGAGTCCGGTCACCGAGCGCCGACCTTTGCCCCAGAGCGGACCGCCCCGGACACCTTTCCCGGTTGCACCAGCCGCTCAACCACGACAGCAGTGCATCCGCCAAATACCACCCCCGGATAGAGTAGCACAAGGCTGTGCAAATTACCCATGAATTATATTTCCCCCTCTTTCAAATGATCCATGAAGATTATGCTATTTTTAAGAAGGCATAATTAATAATAAGCTTGTTTATTTTTCTTGGTAATGTCTTGATATGTTTTAGCAATTCCAAAATAAAGTATTTTTAGGGACAATTCAGAATAAATACTGTAGTTTGGATTCGAGATCCTACTAAAATATTATAAAGATTTATGCTATAGCCATATAACTGTTTTTAGTTTTCAAGCATTTCTCAATTTCTCTTTTCACTACAACATGATAGAGGGAAAGATAGCTATTGGTCAGAGTTTGTGTTATCAGGACATTTATTATTCAGCTAAGCCATGAAACAAAGGTCAGGTGTGTTGCACTTTCTGTACAGACCTCCAGGGCTGTGCAAATAGACAAATAGAGAGAGACCTTTGATACTTTCAATATCATAGTTTATGACGGTAATTGGGTTAAAGACAAACAACCACAAATCTACAAGACTCCAGAGTGGTGGAGGCTGGTACAATTGCAACATTTAAAAGGCCTCTGGATGGGTATAAGGGGACATGGGTCAAGTGCTCGCAATTGAGACGAGATTAGGTTGGGATATCTGGTCGGCCTGGACGAGTTGGATCGAAGGACCTGTTTCCATGCTGTACATCTCGATGACCTCTATGACTCTAAGCACTGAAATAGTTTTGGAATAGAAACATATGGAGTTGAGTTACATTTTTGCTTTTGAGAACTTTTCACAGTCCTAATCTAAGTTATACTATATGGTACTTATCATGCCTGGGTGAAACTGTTTTTCGCACTGAAATGTAAAACAGAAACTCAGCAAGTTGAGCAGCAGCCTGCGCAACTGGCAGAAGGAGATAGCTCACAAATGGCTTTGAATGAAAGCATGAGTAAAAGACATGTGACAGTCTAGAGTTGGACCAAAAGAATAATGAGGAAGGGATTTAAGGGTTTACCTGTGGAGCGGACAAGATTGCACTATCTCTCACCACATGAGAAACTCAAGTTAATGCAGAAGGTTTTTTTGCCTATGATAGTTTGGAGATCTGTCCAAATGTTTTGAGTTTCATCATTTAAATTGGCATTTTGTAGTTAAAAGAAAAACTATGATGTGATTCAAACAAAAACATGATCTTTAATCACTTCCATTGTAAAATACTCTCTTGTTGCCTTTGAAGAAGGGGGAATCTCAGAATCACAGAATTTTTGCAGCACACAAGGAGGCAATCAGTCCATTGTATCTCCATCAAGTGTCAATTCCCCCACTTTTTCACCATAACCTGATGCATATCTAATTCCTTTTTCAATGTCTCAATTGACCTTCCTTCCACCACACTCCTTGACAGTGCATTCCAAGTCTTAGGGTGGTGAGTAGAAGGAAATGCCAGAAGGAAAAGGAGTTGCATTTGGGGATGCAGAAAACCTCACAATTATAGAATGGGGGTAAGAGGAAAGGATGATGCCCAAAGAAGAGAGAAAATGGAGACTGGAACAATTAATATTTTCAGGGCTAAGTTGGACAGATTTTTAATATATTTTTATTTTATTAAACAAATTACAAAACAGTTTACAAAAAAAAAACATTGACAGCTGTACACAAAAGACAGCAATTTTACAAGGGAGAGGAGCAGCAAAGCTAGGCCCCGAACCCTACCATTCAACCAATTTACAGGGAGAGGAGGACAAACCTCAAATCCCAGTTCAACATATGACAAGACAGTGACAATGACATTTGTACATTAGACAATACCGTTACATACAAAAGTGCAGACAATACAGACCCAGCAAGCCCCCGCCCCTCCCACCTTCCGACCACTCTAAGGCAGCCTGCCCCTACCCACCTTCCGGTTGACAGATTTTTAATTGACAGTGGAGTTGTTTGGAGAAATGTAATCACACATAGTTTATTGGCTGTTTTGTCATAGTCACGTCACCTGTGCTGCCAACTTGTTCTCACATTAGTAATGGAAGACTTGTACATATTATTTGAGGCATGATATCAGAAGAGCAAAACTAAAATTAGCAAACCTTCTGTGCAGGAATCCTGCAAAAAATGCCCAGTGAGCAAAGACAAAGCAGCCAGCTCTCTATTTTTCTGTGTAGAGAAGCATAACAAAATCCTTCATAGCTAACTACTGTCCCTCAGCTTTCGTCTATTAGCTGCTCTCCCTGAAACTTTCCTGTTGTAAAAGGAGAAAAAAAATTTAAGATACACTGAAGGGCTGAATTCTCAACCAGTGAATGAAAGACTGAGAATTGAAATGCACATGACATTGTGTTATGAGCAAAGGGTCCGAAGGAATCAAAAGAGACCAATTCATTGACGTCCATAATCTGGATTGGTGTCAGACCTGTGCTTTTTTGACTTTCTTTCTTCCGCAACTACAATATTTAAATCTTGTCATTGAGTCATAGAGATGTACAACATGGAAACAGACCCATCGGTCCAATCCATCCATGCCGACCAGATATCCCAACCCAATCTAGTCTCACCTGCCAGCAACTGGCCCAGAGACCAGAATTGCACGCAATATTCCAACAGTGGCCGAACCAACTCCTGTACTCAATGTTCTGACCAATAAAGGAAAGTATACCAAACACCTTCTTCACTATCCTGTCGACCTGCAACTACACTTTTAAGGAGCTATGTCTTGTTTTATCTATTTTTGGAGATGTATGGGATTTTATTTTAAAAACAGGGTTAAGTTCTCGAATCATAAGTTACAGAGTCATAAGTTAGCAATTTGTTTTGCCAATGGCTGGAAGCAGTTTGATTACAATTAATAGTTATTTTCTTGTAAATGCAAGCAAGCCTGGTGTGCATATTCTTTTAACCTGTGAGTTGTGACAGGAGGGAAACTGTGAATCAGTATGTGATGGCACTGACACATCTAGCTTCATCTTGTGAGTTTGCCAACTGAAAGATGATCTCATCAGAGATAGAATCCCACTGTGACAGTCTGGCTGCTGAGAGAAGAGAAACTTACTCTCAAGGAAGCTATCAATGTGATTGTCAATTGTGACCTAGAGAAATGGGAGAACAGATGAGGCTTTAGATTTTACTGAGACACATTTCAGGCTGATCGAGAACAACATATTTGAACAAAACTTAAATATCTGCACAACAGCTAGCAGAATGAGAAAAACCAGAGGTCAGCCTGTAAATAATGAAGAAGACACAACACAAAAGAAGAGGAAGCAAGTCCAGTGTAGGAAAAGCAGTGTTGTAACTGCAATATTGTGAATCACGCAAGTGTTCAGCTAGGATTAAACAAAACAATCTTAGAAAAATGGCTGCTGGAAAGGACAAATCAAAATAGATTGGCATTGTCAAGACTCAAGGTGATAAATGGCTTTTGACTGTTTGAATGATGACTGCAGAAGGACTGATTTGGAGATGCTGGTGTTGGACTGGGTTGTACAAAGTTAAAAATCACACAACACCAGGTTATAGTCCTACAGGTTTAATTGGAAGCACACTAGCTTTTGGAGTGACGCTCCTTCAAGGACAGCATCAGGTGAATGTGAAATGTCAGAAAGACACAGATGCTTCAGGCACAGACAAGAAGCAGCTTTACTCAAATCAAAAGACTAGTAACAACAGTTCCAAATGCTTTGGAAGTTATTGTTGAGAGGCTACCATATAGAAATTTATAAAATAATAAAGAATCAATAGAGTTAATGGTAGTTTTCCTTTCCCTCTGATGGGGAATTTTAAGACTGGGGACACATTTTTAAGGTTAGAAGAGAGAGACTTAAAAAAAGCATGAGAGGCGAATTCTTTACGCAGAGGGTGGTTCGTGTAATGATTTTCCTCAGGAAGTGGTGGATTCGGGTACAATTACAATGTTTAAAAGACATTTGGATAAGTACATGAATAAGAGGGATATGGGCCAGGAGCAGGCATGTTACACTAATTCAGTTTGGGATTATATTCAGCATGGACTGGTTGGACCGAAGGGTCTGTTTCCATCTCATGACTCAATGAAAAGAACATCATCCCAGGAATGAACAGATACCAGACAAATTGACAACAACTCAACTGTATGTTATCAAAATACCTGAATGCCTTAGAGAAAACAAATAAAATGCATGCACAGGTAAAATGCATTAACAGAGACTGATGAAGATGGGACAGACTAGAATTTTCAGTTTTGTTCATGAGTGATCATTTTTCTTTGATCATGCATTTTGGGTAATCTGTAGCTGCTGAAAGTATTGTATGCATTTTTTTTTCTATCAAAAGGGGGATGCTTGGAGAAATGAATCAGTACATTGCCATCTTTCTTTCATCCCGTGATCTCAACCTTTGCTGTAATTTGTTTTCACTTCAGGTGTGGCAGCCATTAAACACATATTTTGAAACAAGGGTTATGCAGATCAAGCAGGAAAGAGGGGTTATGGTCAGAATCATATCAGCCATTATCTCATTAAATAGTGACAGAGTAGGCTTGGGGAGCTGAATGGTCTGCCTACTCTGATTTCTTGCGCATTTGTGTTATTATTACAGCATAAAAAGACATTGGTCCCAGTCATTCCTAAATCTGAGCTTCTTTAAATTACCTGTTATGAAACAATTTTAGCCTGGATATCTTTTTCTGGAGCATTGGAGACTGAGGGGTAACCTCAAAGAGATTTATGAAATCATGAGGGACACAGATAGAGTAAGTAGACAAGGTCTTTTCCCTCGGGTGGGGGAATCCAGAACTGGATGGCATAGGTGTAGAGTGAGAAGGGAAAGATTTAAGACAGACCTAAGGGCCAACTTGTTCATGCAGAGGGTGGTGGTGTGTATGGAATGAGCTGCCAGAGGAAGAGCTGGAGGCTGGTACAATTACCACATTTAAAAGGCATCTAGCTGGGTGTATGAATAGGAAGCATTTAGAGGGTGTTGGTCAAATGCTGGCAAATAGGACTACATTAATTTAGGATATCTGGTTGGCATGGATGAGTTGGACCACGAGGTCTGTATCCGTGCTGTACATCTCTATGACTCTATAATTTGGGATAACAGTAACTAGAATCATAGAATTTCATTTTTTTCTGTTATTGTTCAGGGATCAGTGATTTTTCATTTATATGTTTGAGATCAAGTACTTAATTCCTTACTTTATTTTAGAGTAACTTGTATAGTGGTAATCTAAATAAACCAAATTCAAGTTTTCATGATATACATCAGAACTTTTGTCTGTGATTTGCAGGTGAATTCTGTAATTGTGTCTAATATTCAGGAATTAAATACACAAGTTAACACAACATCGAGTTATGTAGTGCCTTAAATGTAATCAAATGTCCCAAGGCAAATCACAAACAAGCTAAGCAACCAAATATAATGCCAAGCCTTATAAGGTAACATTGTGGCTGAAAGCCAACAATGTTGTCAAGCAATGAGTTTCAAGGAATGTCCTAAAGAGATTTATGAAGATATGTTAAAAAAAAGTCACAGGATGTGGGAGTCATTGGCTCGGCCTGTTTTTATTGCCCATCCCTCCTCGTCCAGAATCAACTGTTGTGGGTCTGGAGTCACAAATAAGCCAAACAAAGTAAGGATGACAGTTTTCCTTCCCAAAAGGACATCTAGTAATCTTGACGGGTTTTAAGCTAATTGACAGTGAAACTATTGTCTAACTCCAGATTTTTATTGAATTCAAATTTTATCATACTGTATACCATAATAGAATCCTTGTCCTCAGAATATTATTGAGCCTTCTGAATCACTAGTCTACTGACATTACCACCACTACTGTTCCTACTCCTCCTTCTTCTACCTTTCAAAATCTTGGTGGTTTCGTCAGCTGAAAGTATAACCACCAGTGGAGGAAGTATTAACATCTGGGATGCTCAAGAAGCAATCTCAGAAGATTGCAAAGCTGCAGGAAATTAAAGTGATAGGGCAGGGTGAGGCCATCAAAAATATGAATAAGAATATTAATATCTTTGATGAGGCAAATCATTTACATAGGAGTGAACCCAATTTACCTGTAAGCTCCACTTGTTCCCTTAAAATTCCATCACCCAAACAGAACAAATTTATTGAGAAATTCTGGAGTCCCTAGAATCACAAATAATAGCTCCAGGTACAGAAGGTTCTTTGATGTGCACTTAAAAGATTATCTCTGTTTCTCTCTCTCCACAGACGATGCCAGACCTGCTGGGTTTCTCCAGCAATTTTAGATTTTGGTTCTTTGTTTCATTTTAAAGAAGGTCCTTGTTAACTTCTTCTTTCCTCCTCCTTAATACAATAGGAATTGTCTTCCTGAGCATTCTGCCAGTTGTACTGGGCCTTGCACTATGGTTGCAAGCAGACTAATACTGTCCATAAAACTGTGGAATGATGGTTAGTGTTCTGAAGAAGGGTCACTGGACCCCGAAGGATTGATTCTGTTCTCTTTCTCCACGGATGCTGACCTGCTGAGTTTTTCCAGCAATGTCTGTTTTGTTTGTGGAGAAGAGGTCATTATGTCCGATTATGGAACTACATCTCCCATGCTGCACTGCAGCCCAAAAACAGCCAATACGCAGACTCAGATCCCGCTGTGGACTACAATTCCCAGAAGGCCCGCGCGTTCTACGCCTGCGCAGTGCCGGTTGGTTATTTGGCAGATGACCGTGGCACTACTTTCTCTGCGGCCCAAATTGGACGCGGGGCTGGGAACTCCACAGCGATTCGATATTTCTTTGCTGTTCGCCCTCGGAAAGCGTTGCTTATCTTTCAAATCAATATTCCGAAGCCATCCTGTCGATCCCGAGAGGTAAAGGCGGTGACCCTTTTCCGAAAAAAAAAATAAGGCGCACTATTGGATGGTGGTGGACGGACACCGTCTGAAGAGGGGGCAGTGGTGAGGTATGTGGTGATCAGCTCCATCCAGTCAGCTTCAGGCCAGCTCAGCTTCTCCACAATAAACAGCAGATTCTCAACCAAATAATATAAAAAAAATAACGTTGGCACAGTAAATAACAGCAAAACATGGATGAAGAATATGATGTGATTGTCCTTGGGACTGGACTGAAGGTGAGTCTTTATTCTGTGATTGGAGTAACACCCCCTCCCTTTTGTGATATTAATATTTGATAAATGGGTGGAAGAAATGGAATTACAGAGGCCACTTAACTGGTTTGCTGCTGTCACGCAGGCTGTCAGACTTGGTATTGCAAAGAAAAAAACAAGTTGTTTCCTAATATAAGAATTCTTTAAATCTTGCTAAGGTGGAGGAGAACACTATGGGTGGTGGGTTTGCTACAAAAAAAATCTTACAAGCAATTTGGTGCTGCTGAATTGTAAAGTTTAAAATTATCATAGAGGTGGGGGAAAATTGGTCCCAAATCCTGCCTAACTTGTAGGATTTCTTTGATTTTTGTGAGTTTTTTTTTGAAGTTGTTGGAAATTATTTTTCTGAGACTTTTGAGGTGGAGCAGTTCAGAAATCGAGGCGAATGAATGCTCTGGGAACATGGTGGCTTTTGGAATTTTGATTTAAACCAGTAAAATCTGGTTTTGAAACATATTGCTTCGAATGGTGTTAGTTGTAAAAAGCCTCTTGTTCTCAAGTGACTCTTGTTTACGTGTGACTCCAGACCCACAATAATTTGGGATGAGCAATAAATGCTGTCCTTTTGCCAACCTTTGAAAGAATTAAAAGGATTTTAATCCAGGAGTATCTCCAGAAATACTATTTAAGTTAAATACTAGGGGAAGTCAAGTCCACTGGTTTTCCTTCTTTAAATGGAAATTTAAAGGGTAAATTATTTACTCTATTGTTCTACAATAAGTGATGTTGAGAGATTTTTATTCATGTAAATATTTGTTATATTAATGCTTTGTTCATTAAGTCAAATTTTATTTTTACTTTTAAGTTTCTGTTAAAATGTGTAATCATGGAGCAAGAATCAATGATGTTCAGAATTATAAAATTCCTGCAATATGGAAACAGGCCATTCAGCCCATTGAGTCTGCACTAATCCTCTGAAGAGCACCCCACTCACTATCGGACTGCCACCCTGTCCTGTAACCTTACATTTCTCATGGCTAGTCAACCTAGCCAGCATATCTCTGGACACTGGGCAATTTAGCATAGCCTGCACTTCTTTGGACTGTGGGATGAAACTGAAGCACCCGGAGGAAACTCACGCAGACTCGAGGAGAATGTGCAAACTCCACACACAGTTGTCCGAGGGTGGAATTGAACTCAGGATCCTGGTGCTGCGAGGTGGCAGTGCGATCCAGCATGCTGCCCTGTGCTTGAAGTAACTGGGATTATAATTAAAAAGCATCTAAGAAATTATATTTTAATAGGCACTTTTGATCAGTCAAAATACTGTGGAAAAATTGCTGTTTCTAAATCTATTAATTTAATATCATCTTTTTATGATGATGGCTGATTTTGTCTATCACTCTCTACCCTCGCAGGCCTGTGTTATCTCCTGCTTCCCCAGTAGCATAGTTTTGTTTTTTTTATTCTCCCAAGGCCTTGCCCATCCTATCTTTTATGACATTCTCCAGTGTTGTAATTCTCCACCTCCTCACCCCAAAAAGTCCCTGATGTTTTTTTTTAATCCCTATCTTCCTTAACCTACCATTGATGGTCACACCTTTTAGCTGTTTCTTGAATTGTTTCATTTTCTCCCCCTCCCCCAACCCATTTCTCCATTAAAACCCTTAAGCCATTTTTCTTTCAAGCAAGTATTTGGTTAATCAGGTCTTTATTGTTTTTGGCCCTTTTTTCTCCCTCATATGTGATATGCTTATGGCTTTTTTGCCACATGCATGAAAATTGCTTTCATTGTTTCCTGTGGCAGAGAGGAAAGAAAACTGAACCTGTTATGTGGGTGCTGCTTTGCTTCTGTGCGTTTGTGTGGAAATGTATATAAATAGCAATACAGGTGTTTGGTTTATTTATTAATATCTACATTTGCATTTTTAAGGAATTTTTTCCTGCAAATTGTAATTTTAGAAAAAATGTATTTATCATAAAAGGTTTAATCTCTAACATTGCTTATTGATTTTTGGTCAAATGTTGGATGGGATATTCAGACTGCCAATTAAATGGAGTCTTTGTTTATAGAGTCTGTTTGCCTGCAGGAGAAACATGTGACTGCTGTAAACTGATTCCATCTCGTCTTTATGTTAAATGCATGATGTACGCATCCATGATTGGAACATAGATTATGCAGCTCTGTATTTGAGTGGGAGAGAGACAACTATATTTTTGACTTGTTAGAGTCCTTAGGAACCTGGAATATTAGGATATTCTATGATAATGTTGGTCTTTGAACCTGACAGGAGGGCTATAGTTCCAAAAGGACTTTGCTTGTTTTTAGGCAGTTCCCCCAGCTGGGCTAACCTACTTAACTCACTAACAAGGCATAATTCTTTTGAGAAGATTTGTAGCTCAGGTTGAGGTTCTGGATGTAGGTTTGCTCGCTGAGCTGGAAGGTTTCTTTTCAGACATTTTGTCACCATACTCGGGAACATCTTTGGTGAGCCTCCGGACAACACACTGCTGACAATTCTAGCTTTCTATTTATATGTTTGGGTTGGTGATGTCATTTCCTTTGGGAACACCACAGAAATGACATCAACCCAAACATATAAACAGAAACCTAGAATCGTCAGCAGTGCTTTGTCCGGAGGCTCACTGAAGATGTTACCTAGTATGTGACGAAACTTCTGAAAATGAACCTTCCATCTCAGCGAGCAAACCTACATCCAGAATCATACCTTGGGTTTTCCCTTCACTCTAGTTTGCACTCCCATGGACAGTGATTTCAAACTGGAGTGTGTTTCTGTAAGATGAAATGCTGATGTCCAAACCAGTCATTTCTGCCTGATAACCCAACCCATGTGTGAATGAGCCTTTCAACTGTAGTAGGCTTTAGTTGACAATTAGTGGGAATGCTAGTAGCCAGCGCCCCTTCCTAATTCAACCATCTGAGTAGAGTTTGTCTAATGCATCATGGATGGGAGTTAAATGTGGAAAATCCTTGACCATCACATCATTTAGTACATTTGCCACATGTACCATCACATCACTGAATGTGCTTGCTTTCTGCCATGTGGGAATTTTGATAGTTGACTTTCGTACCTTAGGATGGTTTTTAGGTTGCATCTAATATGGTATAGTTATGTCATAGCCATAGTCATACTATGCCAAACAGCTACTAAAATATGGTTCATTTGTGTATTCCCAAGTCTGGCTACATTGTCTTTTCAAGGTGGATAGTTATAGGTGTTTCATTTTATGTCCAATATGTGCAACTTCCCATAAAAGATTAAAATAAGATGGGAAATGTGGAATGCTTGATGTCTGACTCGGTTGACTAGTTTCAATTTCCTTTGATCAGATGGTAATTTTGGTTTGGGCTCTTTTTTTTTATTCTACACGTTTCTTGACCATGCCTCCGTCTGTAGTTTAGTGATTACTGCAGCCATTCCAGGACCATTATTTCTTCTTTTAGAAGATATTTTACTGTGGTTTTGGGTATCATAACTAAATAATGGAAGCAAATGATTTTGAAGATTTGTGGCTCAGGTTGGTGATAACTCTGCAAGTTAGCTCGCTGAGTTTGAAGATTTGTTTTCAGACACTTTGTCACCATATGAGGTAACATCGTCAGTGAGAGTCTCTAGTGAAGCACTGGTGGTATATCCTGCCTCTCTCTCTCTTCAGGACTTGGTCTCTTAAGGTGGGTAATGTCATTTCCAGTTTTTTTTTCACCCCAAGACAATGTAGATAGGATCTAAGTTGATCTGTTTATTGATGGAGTTCTGGTTAGAATGCCATGCCTCTAAGAATTCTCACAATGTAAATGATGTTATCATCTTGTAAATGACGTTAGTTTTGCTAGCGGTATCTAATGGATCCTTTAGGTTCATTAGTCGCTCTCTGTATGTGGTAGGTTTGTGGGCTACCATGATGCCAAGGTGTCTGAGTAGTCTGGAAGTCATTTTTGATTGGCCTTTGATGTAAGGTAATGTGGCTATAGGTTTTGGTTTCGTTGTCTGCTTTTGTTTGGGTTTGTTTCTGAGGAATTAGCCAATTGTGTTTATTGGCTACCTGTTTTTTGTCTTGAAAATGTTGGATAGATATTTTTCTTCTGCTTTTTGTAGTCCTTAGGTGCTGCAGCATGATGTAGCTTGTTGAAATACCATCTTAATGCAGCTCCATTTGTGGGTGCTGGGGTGATTGCTTCTGAAGTTAAGTATTTGGTCAGTGTGTGTTGTTTATCTGTAGACGCTGGTTTGAAGCTCTCCGTTAACTACGTTCAACTGTCACATCTCGGAATGGGAGTCTGTTGTCATTCTTCTCCCCTTTTGTGAATTTTATGCCTGTCAGGATATTGTTGATGGTGTTGTATGTTTCCTCTAATTTTGTGAAGACTAAGGTGTCATCTACATAGCGGACCCAAAGTTTGGGTTGGATAGATGGGAGGGCAGCTTGTTCAAGTCTCTGCATTGCTGCTTCCGCTACAAGCCCTGATATTGGTGGTTCTGTTTACTTGTTAGTAGGTTTTGTTATTGAATGCCAAGTGGGTGATGAGATACAGGTCCACTAGCTTGAGGATGTTGTCTTTGCTGATGAAGTTGGTGCTGTCTAGTGTTTATGGTCCTGGTTTTCTTAGTAGTGATGCCAGTGTTTCTTTGGCTAGGTCAATGTTAATTGATCTGGAGAGGGTTGTAACGTCAAAGGAGATCATTATTTCGTCCTCTTCTATCTTGGTGTCTTTGGTATTCAGGAATTGTTGGGTGGAGTGAATGAAGCATTGTGAATCATCAGTTAGGTGTTTTGGCCAGTCTGTATGTTGGTCTACCAGGTAGGGAGACTATGGGTCTGAGGGGGGCACCAGGTTTGTGTATTTTTCGTAATCCACCGAAGTGTGGTGTTGGATCCATCTGGTTTCATGTTTTGGAAGCTGTGGGATTGGGTCTATCGCCACCTCCTGGTTAGTGTCCGTATCTAAGCTGTGCATTCGCCTTTTCAAGATAGTCGGTTTTTAAAAATAGCAGTCACCCATCTCTTGTCTGCAGGTGGGATAACAATGTTTTTTGTCTTTAAGGCTTTATTTATTCTAGCATTGTGTATTTCCTCTCTTTTTTTTTTCCGGCCTAATGTAGGTGCAATAGCTTGTCTTATGGTCTGCTGTTGTTTGTTCTGAAAGACAGACATTTTTAAAAATGTGGATTCAAATGCTGCAAGGAAGTCCTTTTTTTTAACTCACACCTTTGCTATTGTAGTTTAATCCTCTGACTAGGACTGCTTTTTCTGTATTGGTAAGTGGACGGTCTGAAAGGTTTGTTTTTAATCCAAGCATCAGTGTTGTATGAAATGTATTTTTGTGAGTTTATCTAACTAGCAGTGCGAGTTTTTTCTTTTTTTGTTTTAAAGCTTATGGTTCGTTCTATGTATTTGTCCATTCAAACTTTTGGGTCGGCTTCGTGGATGACACCTTGGTCATTACAAGAAGGAACAAGTTAGAAGAAACATACAACACCATCAACAATATCCTGACAGGCATAAAATCCACAAGAGGTGGAGAGCGACAACAGACTCTCATTCCGAGATGTGACAGTTGAACATAGGTAACTGAGAGCTTCAAACCAGCGTCTACAGAAAAACAACACACACTGACCAAATATTTAACTTCAGAAGCAATGACCCCAGCACCCACAAATGGAGCTGCATTAAGACAGTATTTCAACGAGCTACATCACACTGCAGCACCAAAGGACTACAAAAAACAGCAGAAAAATACCTATGCAGCGTTTTCTAGAAAAAAGGGGTAGCCAATAAACACAATCTGTCGATTCCTCAGAAACAAAAGCAAATATGCAGACACAACGGAACCAAAATTATAGCCACGTTACCTTGCATCAAAGGCATCAGAAATGACTTGCAGACTACTCAGACCCCTTGGAATCATAGTAGCCCACAAACCTAGTGACACACTTAAACAGCGACTAATGAACCTAAAGGATCCATTAGATACCACCAGCAAAACTAACATTATTTACAACATACTATGCAAGAACTGTTTTTTAAAAAAAAAGGCACTACATCGGACAAACTCGCAGGAAATTTGCCACCAGGATACATGAACACCAACTAGCCACCAAAAGACACAACCCCACTCTCTCTAGTTTCCATACAAACAAATAAAAAAAGGGCACCACTTTGACTGGGACAACACACACATCCGAGGACAGGCGAAACATAGACACGAATGAGAATTCTTAGAGGCATTGGTATGCTAACCAGGACTCCATCAACAAACATATCGACTTAGATCTGATCTACCTTCCCTTGGGCGCGATTGGGGGGGAGAGGGGAGAGAACTGGAAATGACATCACCTACCTTAAGAAACCAAGACCTAAAAAAGAGAGACAGGACATACCACTTAACCAGAGGCTCTCACTGACCATGTTAGCTCATTTGGTGACGGAATGCCTGAAAACAAACCTTCAGGCTCAGCGAGCTAACTTACAGACTTAATGGAAGTAACAATTGAAAATCTATATTCTACCCCAATGGTGACAGTTGGAGAGAAGCAATACTTTTTACTTTCAGCAACATGTAGTCAGCTTTTTTTTGATTTAGATTACTTACAGTATGGATACAGGCCCTTTGACCCAACAAGTCCACACCGACCCTCCGAAGAGCAACCCACCCAGACCATTCCCCTACATTCACCCCTGACTAATACTCCGAATGCCATGGGCAACTTATCATGGCCAATTCCCCTAACCTGCATATCTTTGGATTGTGGGAAGAAACCGGAGCACCTGGAGGAAACCCACGCAGACTCTGGGAGAATGTGTCAACTCTACACAGACCGTTGCCCGAGATGAGAATTGAACTCTGGTCCCTGGTGCTGTGAGACAGCAGTGATATCCACTGAGCCACTGTGCTGCCCCAAGTACAGATGTGCTCATAAAAGATGCGAAAGCAAATTTAAATGAATTCCAGTATTATATTTGACTAAACAGGGATCTTTTGTCTGAATAAATTAATCAGTGAGGACCCTGAGGCTATAATAACAAAATCTTGGAACATTTTGTTTTTAGAAAACCAAGACTGGTGTAATATTGTCACTTGTATATTTTATAGGAAATGTGTAGGAGAGAATAATGCAGAGTGCTGCAGGTAGTACTCAGTGGAGAAAGGCCAATTTTATTTCCTTACAGATAATGCCTTTTTACAATTAAGTACTGTGTTGTAAATGCAAAGATTTAATGCATACATTATAGGGCATGGACTAAATGAATGAATTCCTGTGTTACACAAGCATTATGGGGTGGGTTATTTTAGGCTTGGAGCTTTGGCTGTCGCAGATATTTTTAATCAACTTGTTCACTGGGTGGGTCAGACTTGAACCTGGCCCTTCCAGCCCAGAAGTAGGGACACTGTCAGTGTGTTACAAGAGCTTTATTGCTGTTGCTTTATGGTGTGGATCATTATGGGCTCATTCTGTGGGATCTTAGCTGATGGCTCACAGTTGTATCAATTTTTCCATAAAAGGTGCCTTGACTAACAGCATACGTCTAGTAAATTTCACTCTTTTTCCAGTTGGAAAGAAAATACTGCTATTTGAATGCAGGCCCTGAGTGCCAGAGAGCAATTGTTGCTATGTTACTGTGGTCTTTGTGACCTCATTCAATTCTGCAAGACCACTTTCAACTACAATCAATACACCCTCTGTCAATAGTTGGAAGAGGAAAAATTGTCAGCAGAAACTCTGCAGTGTGATTAGTAGCCTCCTTGGGCAGTAAGATTAAGGCAGAAGTTCAACCTGTCAGTCACAGCTCCTGACGTAATTAAATCTGCATAATCGGATAATGGTAGCAACTTATTGCCGACTACCTAATTCTACATGAAATTCCTTGTACTGCTTCTACTATGTTTTCTCTTATAAAACTTTCATTTTTTTTTACAAAATAAATGAAGATAAGCTTTTCAAAGTATGTATTCTTGAGATATGAGCATCATTTGCAAGATCAGCATTGATTACCTTGATCCACATCCTTCATTGCCCTTGAAGATGCTTTTAAGCCACCTTCTTGACCCGCTGCAATCTGTGTGTTTAAGGTTTTACAGTGCTGTCGGTGGGAGTTCTGATATTGTGGGCTAGTGGTGATTCGAGGCAATTATGTTTCCCTTCTCAGTAAAGATTTGAGAGTTTTAGCAATGTACTTTGAAGACTGCATCATCAGCCTCATATACTTGGTACACAATATAGTCAGACAGTGAAGGGGGCTCGTCGTGTTCAGAAGAGTTTGCCAAGCACCATGGTGCAAATGTTTGGAACATGACAACTGTCCATGCTACATATTAATGATTGTTAACTGTTTTGGCCAGTGACCAGTGATTGGCCTAAAAACTGAACACTTTTTGTTTTAAGAAACGTCATGGAAACATTAAGAATAGGAGAATAATTAGATCATTTGACCCATCAATTCTACGTTGCTATGTGTTTCTCAACTCCATTCTCCTGTCTTCTCCATAACCCTCGATCCCCTTACTAACCAAGAACCTATCTATCTAAGTCTTAAATGCACTCAGTGACTTAGCCTCCACAGCCTTTTACAGCAGTGAGTTCCTCAGAATCCCCACTCTGGCTGAAGAAATTTCTCCTCCTCTCCAGTTCTAAAAGGTTGTCCCTTCAGTCTGAGACTGTACCCTCCGGTCCTAGTCTGAGTGGAAATACCTTCTCTGTATCTACTCTGTCCAGGTCTGTCAGTATTTTCAGTTTCAGTCAAAAAAACCCTCATCCTTCTGAACACCTTATAGAAAACAGACTGCAAATTCTCAGTGACACCTCATGTGACAAGCCCTTCATCCCAGGGATCATTCTTGTAAACCTCCTCTGGAACACCCTTTGGTGCCAGTGCATTCTTTCTTGGCTACAGGGCCGTATTATAAATACAGTCTGACCAGAACCTTGGATAGCCTCAGCAGTACACTTGGCTTTTGTATTTTAGCCTTTACAAAATCAATGCGAACAGTGCCTATGCCTTTCTCAATGCCAGCTGAGCTTGCATGTTAACCTTAAGTGAATCCAGATCGAGGATTCAAGTCCCTGTGAGGTTAAAATTTCTAAAACTTTTCCCATTTAGAACATAGTACATGCCTCTCTTCTTCCTACCAAAGTGCTTAACCACATTATGTCACATTATGTTCCATCTGCCACTTCTTTGTCCACTATTCTAACTTGTCCAAGACCACCTTCTGCAGTCTCCCACCTCCTTAACGCACTACCTATCTGTCCACCGACCTTTTGTGTCATCTGGAAACTTAGCAAGTGTCCTTTTCTTTTGTCCATATCACTAACCTATAATGTGAATAGTTGTAGTCCCAACATTGACCCCTATGGAACTCTCTGCTATTCGCTGGCTGCCATTCTGAAAAAAAGCCCTTTATCCCTATTCTCCGCTTTCTGCCAGTCAGACAATGCTGATGCCTTGCCCCTAACACCATGGAGGAGAAAGTGAGAACTGCAGATGCTGGAGATCAGAGCTGAAAATGTGTTGCTGGAAAAGCGCAGCAGGTCAGGCAGCATCCAGGAAACAGGAGAATCGACATTTCGGGCATAAGCCCTTCCTGAAGAAGGGCTTATGCCCGAAACGTCGATTCTCCTGTTTCCTGGATGCTGTCTGACCTGCTGCGCTTTTCCAGCAACACATTTTCAACCCTAACACCATGGACTCTTGTCATTTAGCAGCCTCATCTGTGGAGTATGATTGCAATTTACCCCTGTGCATACTAATTTTGGAGTCTCGGCAGTCCTGAAGTCACTTTTACCCGATGCTTGTACTTCACATTGTTGAGTACCCCTCTCATCATTTGGCCAAAATAACCAATTGGAATATCAGGCTGTAATGAAAATTAACATGAACCTGCAGAGCCTTGACATTAATGGAGTATGGTTGTGCTGAGGCCTCATTAGTTTCTGGTTAATAGGATACAGGAATGACTCGGGTGGATGCACCACTTTTGTATCCATGGTTATGTATTATTCATTATGCTGTGAATTTGACAGTTGTTTTGCAATTGATCAATGTATGTGGAGGATAATAGGTATAGCTGAGTTATTTATAAGGCATGTTACAATGGGGAACTTCAGCCTCTGAGCAAAATTTCTCCCGTGCGCTCGCTTGCTCTCTCTGGGTAGATGATGGTGGTCTAAAACCGAAGAACACAATTTCAGAGTAACCATAGGATTGACACTGGGATTTACTTCACTCAGTGGTGTATCTTTTAGAAGAATTTCAATTTTGAGGGTTATGAAAGCTTGGTCATTTAGGGTGTTTTTAAGGCAGTGATCTATACATTTCTAGATATTAATGATTTACTAAGGTTATTGCAAACAATTGGTGTTGAGGTGTAAGATTAAATCTTTGGCAGTCAAATGGCCTTTATTTTTTGTTTTTCAGCAGTCAATTGTAAAATTTGTTTTGCATGCATCAAAGTGTAGCCTGTCTCTGCTGGAAACATTGAACTCCTTTCCAGTCTTGGCATCATTTTAAGCTTTTTTTTCTGCTGCCCCCGTTTCAGTTGGAAATGAATTAGTATTATTCATGACAAAAAGAGGCCATTTGGTTCATTTTTGCTCTTAACGAACAATCCAGTTGATCTGTTTTTTTTTTCCCATAGTGCTGCTTTTTCCTCCTTTTCAAATATGTACTTGCCTCTGTTTTGAAAGGTAACAATGGAACTGTTCGATTCCCGGGTCTTGATCAAAATAAAATGCACTTGGCTTAATTGAGTATTTACGACATAGATTTAAATAGTTAATTTTTTTTTAAAAAGCTGTCTAAAAAGGGCTCTCCCATTGGATGTGGAATGCACTATCTGAAATTACTTTTTAAGAGGTGGTGGTGGCAAGGCTGGGATTGGAGATGGGGAAAAGGTTGATGTGCAAGTCTAATTTGAAAAGACTTTAAATACATCTAACAGCCTAAACCTGGGCAGCCGTGAAGCATCCAGTGATTAGAATTGTATTCTAGTAAAATGTGTAACCAGGTACATTTATCTTCAAACCAGGGATAAACCATGATTCAATAAACAATACAAGAGAGCATGCCAGGAACAGTACCAAGGATGACAACAAATGAGGTGTGAAGCTTCAATAAGGACTATCTGTGTGGCAAACAGCCAAAGTGGCATACAATGGACAGGGCTAAGTGATCCTATAACTGGTGGATCAAATCCTAAGCCCTTGTGATGCTACTTGCCATGCATGTCAAACAGTGACCATTTTGACAAGAGACAATCTAGCCATCATCCCTTGTTCAGTAATATTACCACCCCTGAATTCTTCACTACCAATATCCAAGTGGTTACCATTGACCAGAAACTAAACTGATCAGCCATATAAATATATGGACAAAGTGAGGACTGTAGAAACTGGAGATCTGAGTCACAAACTGTGGTGTTGGAAAAGCATGGCCGATCAGGCAGCATCCAAGGAGCAGGAGAGTCGATATGTTGAGCATAAACTTTGAATTAGGAATAGGAATGCTGGTTTTCCAGCACCACACTTTATTTGACCCATTAAAAAATTACTATGGCCACAGATCAGGGCACAGACTGGGAATCCTGCAATGAACAACCTGCCTCTTGTATCCTCAATGCCTGTCTAGCATCTACAAGTCCCCGATATGATCTAACACTCTGGTTGCCTGGATGAGTGTAGCTTCAACAGTATCTACGATAACTATTTGATTGGCACTTTATCCACCACCTTCAACTCTCAATCCCTTTTTGCCACTAATGCACAGAGCAGTAAAATGTGTTATCTGCAAGACCTATTGCAGTCAGAAGTTTCTTAAAGAACACCTTCCAAGCCCATAACCTTTACCATTTGAAGGACAAGGGCAGCAAATGCTTGGACGCCACCACCTACAGGCCACACATCATCCTGACTTGGAATTCTCTGACTGTTCCTTCACTGTCACTGGATTCAAAAATACTGGGACTCCTTTCTGAACAACATGTGTTGCTGCATCCTGAGGATTGCAGCGGTTTGAAAAGGCAGCTCAACACCACCTTCAAAGCAATTTAGGATGGGCAATAAATGCTGGCATAGCCGGTGACTCCCAGATCCCATGACTGGTGTGAGAAACAGGAAGTGTAAGTTCATGTGTTTTAATTTTTATTACAAATGGAATGTCCTTTCCAATATTCTAAAAATTCAATTGAGTATCAAAGTGAGACTTTAGTCTGCCATATGTTAACTTGTTGTTTCTCCCCCTCTTTTTAATTATGGTTAGGGATTAGCATCTTGTGGTATGTTAATGGCTCATGGATAATATTTCACTGGCTGAGACATGGAAGGGAAAAAAAAGCTGACCAACAGTTGATCTTCCAAAAGGGGGAGATGATGGTGACATGTAATTGCTGAACTAATTATCTGGGCTTTTGGATTGTGTCCTGGAAACCAGAGTATGAATCCCACCTGGATAGATACAAGTTTTGAATTAAATATAAAATAAATCATTTTTTGGCGTTCATAATCTTGAGGAAAAAAAAACTTTTTCATTTGAAAGTTGAACAGCCATACAATTTTATAATTATTTGCTATTTTAAATAAATTGCCGAACTGAGAATTTGAATAAATGAAACTTGAAAAAGTAGTACAGTGCCATAAGGCATTGTATAAATTATTTTTGCCTTTTTATTGATGCTTAGGTTTTTTGAGAATTTTACATGATTTAAAAATAAATTACTTGACAGATCTGCATTGAATTGACCAATGGAAAATATTAACAAAAAAATTGTTTAACAAAATCTTGAACTTTTTTAATTTCAGTAGATATTTGTAATACTGAGATCTTTTCTTTTATACTAACAATATACTTATTCTAAAGGGAGAATTCACCATCTGTAGCTAACTAACGAAGTACAGAAGGCATCCAAGTTGAGGGAAATAAAGCATATAATTGTGCAAAGGTGATGGTAGTCAAATGATTGGACAGAATGTAAAGAATGGCAGATAATGATCGGAAGGTTTATCAGAATCAAGATTATTCGAGTATGAGCAGAAGTTAGCTAGAAATATTTAAAAACAAGAGATATTGAAAAAGAGAAGAGCTGGTAATGAGTGCAAATCCTCGAATGTTGGATGTGAGATGTTAAAGGGTTAATTTGTTCTGCTGACCTGTCAGAAATTGGGTGTCCTTTGTGGTGGGGGGGGGTGGGGGGCAGTTTCTGTCTTGTGACAGCCTAATCATACTCTGTAAATGTTGCAGTTTAAGGAGTAACCTAATCACACATTTGTTTCTGGAAATAATCTAATCACTTCACTTTGTTTTTGGGTGGCATGTGACTATGGGGGAGTGGCAGGGGGTGGTGTCTTGTGTGCATGACTGACTGTGATGTAAAACCCTGTATAAAGGGAGGATGGTTCCGTTGTTCAGGGGGATCTCTTGACATGGCTCTGTAAGCCTTGTGAAGAATGTTAAGTGATCCTCTAAAGGGCTTCTACTTGCTGAAATAAATCGTGATTGTTCACAGAAGTTGTATATTGCAGTTGTGTAAGAATCTCAAGAAGGGAACCTAACAGATGGAATAAACAAATATTTAGCTTTGCTCTTTACGATAGAGGATTCATAAAGCATTCCTTTAATTATAAATCAGGAAGTTGAAAGCAGAAAGGAAATTTAGTGAATTACAAACACTGTAGAAGTAGTCCTGAGGAAACAGCAGAATGGCAAGTCCTCTAGTCATAGAGATGTACAGCATGGAAACAGATCCTTCGGTCCAACCCGTCCATGCTGACCAGATATCCCAATCCAATCTAGTCCCACCTGCCAACACCCAACCCATATCCCTCCCAAACCCTTCCTACCCCTCTCACCCTAAACCTATGCCCTCTAGTTCTGGACTCCCTGACCCCAGGGAAAAGTCTTTGCTGATTTACCCTATCCATGCCTCTTATAATTTTGTAAACCTACATAAGATCACCCCTCAGCCTCCGACACTCCAGAGAAAACAGCCCCAGCCTGTTCAGCCTCTCCCTATAGCACAAATCCTCCAACCCTGGCGACTTCCTTGTAAATCTTTTCTGAACCCTTTCAAGTTTCACAACATCTTTCCGATAGGAAGGAAACCAGAATTGCATGCAATATTCCAACAGTGGCCTAACCAATGTCCTGTACAGCCGCAACATGACCTCCCAACTCCTGTACTCCATACTCTGACCAATAAAGAAAGCATACCAAACGCCGCCTTCACTATCCTATCTACCTGCGACTCCACTTTCAAGGAGCTATGAACCTGCACTCCAAGGTCTCTTTGTTCAGCAACACTCCCTAGGACATTACCATTAAGTCTTTAGACGCTATGGAGTTCATGCTGAGGCCTTTAAAATAGATGCTTAAGCTAGTCCGATGAGTGAACTAGATCAGGTTGGAATGATTGACAATGGTTTCATGACTTTCAGACTAATTTTTAAAATAATTACAGATTTTTATTAATTCAAATTGTCTCAGCTGTCAGTGTAGGATTCAAACTGTGTCTATTTTGTGACAACGTTACCTTTGGTCTTTGAATTGCAAGTTTGGATAGTGTTCTTTTTCCAAAGTTTCCTAAATTTCAAGATTCCATCTGAATGGAAAATAGCCAACGAAACTTCCTTCAAGAAGGTATTGTGAACACATCACCCAATACTCTTGAGAAAATTACCAGGAGATACACACAATCCTTGACTAAGTTAAACTTTTATTTGCAAATACATTTTCCGATTGCCACAGCTTGCATTTTCTGTCTGCCCACCCACCTCTTGAGCTTCTTCTGTTCATACTTTTCTAGTTCCCATGCTTGTCTTGTAGCATTAGCATACCCAATCATACTAGCTTGCTTTGTCTTTCTAAACTAATTATCTTCTGCCAACCTAATTTACTGCTTACACTTAACCTATCACATTACACACCACCATCGTCGTTAGCAGTAGTGTGCTACCATTATGTTATCTGAGCCATGTAACACAACCCTATGCATGCATTACACCACTAATGATTTGGAGATGCCGGTGTTGGACTGGGGTGTACAAAGTTGAAAATAACACAACACCAGGTTATAGTCCAACAGGTTTAATTAGAAGCACACTAGCTTTCGGAGCGACGCTCCTTCATCAGGTGATAGGTCATAGACAGACAACACAGGGGGCTAACACCTTCAACATATTGTCTCGCTATCACCATTGTTAACAGCTCACCCGAGAATGCAACTTTAAAAAAAGGGTTTTGTGATTTACACATGAAAGAAGTGAAACTATCACTGTATTCTAACGGATGAAAGGCTTAACAGACAATCAATTTTTCAATGTATAATTTCAGTAACATCACACTGCAAATTTTTGCTATAAATTCTGTGTTGCGATCGAGCCCTCCACAATCACCTGATGAAGGAGCGTCGCTCCGAAAGCTAGTGTACTTCCAATTAAACCTGTTGGACTATAACCTGGTGTTGTGTGATTTTTAACTTTTTACACCACTACGTTAACTACGTAACTGCCAAAATAACTTGCATATATTTCATAAAGGGAGGATGGCAGAAAAGAGCATACTATTAGCTACTAAGCTTGTGGGAAGGGAGTTCAAATAGTAAAGAGATTCTAGCTCCGCACTTAGAAAAATTCAAGTTAATTAAGAAGTCAGCATGTCTTCTTGAAAGGGAAATTATGTTTAATTTATTGATGTTCTTCTGACGGTGTTACATGCACTGTGGATAAAAGGAAGCCTGTATTAAAACACGTTTCAAAATTATGGGCCTATTCTGCACAGGTGAGAAGTTTCACTTAGCCTTGTGAGACTTTGGAACTCTGGAGGCAGGTTCTGGATCAGTGGTGCTGGAAGAGCACAGCAATTCAGGCAGCATCCGAGGACAGCCTGAATTGCTGTGCTCTTCCAGCACCACTGATCCAGAATCTGGTTTCCAGCATCTGCAGTCATTGTTTTTACCTCTGGAGGCAGGGTCATTCAATATTTTCAAGATTGTTGTAGACTTTTTTCTTTCGGCAAGAGAATCAAAGGTTGCCATAGGTAGATGGAATGTGGAAACCAAATTGGTCATGATAATTTGAAGGGCAGAGAGGCCTGGGGCTCTGAAGGCCCTCCTCTGCTCCTAACTTTGCTGTTTGTATGTTCAAGGCTCCCTGTTTTCTGGGGAGAAGAAGAACCACCTAACGTTTAGCTTACTGCTACATCTGTAAGGTTCTAATGCATGTCTGCAATCTGAAACCAAAATAATCTACCATGAGTTGCAATTTTGTTTTATGAATCTCTATTTTGTCTGAACTAAATTGACAGCGTTTCAAGCCTGTTCAAGTAACTAGTGTGACTACTGTACATTTAAGAGGTGTGCTCTGTCCTTTTTGCAAAAAGGTGTTGCCACTGGGGTACCAAAATGTCTCCTCCAGACAGGCAATTGGTAAACAGCTTTTGAGTTCTTCCTGGCTTTGTTTTTAAGGAAGTGAGACAAAAGAATTGAGTGGTTGGACTTAGGGTTCAAACAGATAGAGGAAGGCTTTTGATTTCCTTATTCAGTTGAGGGTTTTCCACTGAGCCAAAACTTGAGTTCCTGTCTGTTTATAGTCAAGTCTTAGACAGTGAGGCTTCCTCTTAAAAATTAATATGGTCAGATTGTTTCTTTGCTCTGGACTGGAGAGAGCCAGCGCATAATAAGGGTTTTGCTGAATTTCATTTTTGCCTAAGAGTTTGTGGGATGCTGCCTATATTGGAACAGTTGATGATTAGTTAAATTAATACAATATCTTGTTAAATGTCTTAATAGAGTTAGTTATGCCATTTTTAAAAAATAAATCTTAACTGTTGTAAGAATGAAGTATTTTGTTAAAAGCCTATAGGTGGACCAATCGAATCACACCTGAAATATAGTACCTTCCATTTGCCTTTAAATAGAAATTTAGGTTCTAGGCTATCTCCTTTCTATAGTACTATGGATGGATGGGTCTAGTCTGGTCTATAACACTAACCCTTTTAAATTTTAGGTGTGTTCTAGTTCTCTTCTGAAACTTTTTTTTAAGAAGACTTCTGTATTATACACCCATGTGAAGGGACCAAAACTGCAAAGTAATCCGGAAGAGGTCTAGCCAATGATATAGGAGAAAGCGAGGACTGCAAATGCTGGAGACCAGAGTCAGAGTGTGGTGCTGGAAAAGCACAGCCAGTCAGGCAGCGTCCGAGGAGCAGGAGAGTTGATATTTTGGACATAAGCCCTTTAATACATATCATTGGCCTTGATGATGACCAGTTCATTTTATCAGTTAGCGCATTGCTTTGACTGCAACATTTCCACATTGTTTAACATTTATTCTCAACTTGTCCACAACATCACCTACATATTTGGCTCTTCCCATTTTGGCAAACTTAATTAAGTGTACTTTGTTTGTCCCATGCATGTATTTAACACTGAGCCCAGGGGTTACCACATGTAATCTGTTGTACTGGTTTTGGTAAACAGTCTTTGCACTGCAGAGGCACCGCAAATTTAAACATTCGTGTTTCTTATTTTTCTCTTGTTGGTCTTGGACATTTGTATGTTTCTCAGATAAAAGGCAGGTATCTGCCAAATAGGCTATAGCATTGCAAGAGTTTATTCAGCCTTGATGCTGATATTAAATACCTGTAAGGTGATTGCCAAGGCTCTAAAATAGTGTTACACTCAGGTGTGGAGAATTAGGGCTATTACAAGATAATGTATCTGAGGGCCCTCCTGTGCAGTGGTAGAGTCCCTGCTCCTGGGCTGGAAGGCCCAGGTTCAAGTCCCACCTGCTCCAGAAGCGTGTAATATCATCTCTGAACAGGTTGAGGAAAATAGGTTAAATGTTTTTAAAAAAATTAAATTTATAAAACTTCTACAAAACAGCTGTTGAAGCATAGTGGTAGTGTCCCTACCTCTTGTGAGTGTTGTGGAGCAGCGACTGAGGGGTTCAGGTCTTTGAAAGTTGTAGTGCAGGTAGACAGGGTGGTTGAGGTGGTGTTTGGCATGCATGCCTTTGTTGCTCAGACCATTGAGCATAGGAGTTCAGACGACACGTTGAAGTTGTACAGGACATTGGTGAGGCCTCTTCTGGAGTACGGTGTACAGTTTTGGTCACCCTGCTGTTGGAAGGATATTATTAAATTGGAGAGGATTCAGAAGATTTTTGCCAGAATGTTGCCTGGACTGAAGGGGTTAGAATTATAAGAGGCTGGATCAGCTGCGACTTTCCTCCCTGGAGGTTGAGGGGTGACCATAAACAGGTTTATAACATAATGAGAAGTATAGATAAGGTGAATAACTAAGATCTTTTCCCGAGGGTAGGGGAGTTTAAAACTTCAGGCATATTTTTAAGGTGAGAGGAGAAAGATTTAAAAGGGACCTGAGGTAGTGTTTTCAGAGGGTGGTCTGTATGTGGAACAAGCTGCCAGACCAAGTGATAGATGCAGGTCCAGTAACATGTAAAATATATTTGGATAAGTACGTGAATAGCAAAGCTTTGGAAAGATATGGGCCAAATGCAGGCAAGTGGGACTAGTTTAGTTTGGGAAATTTGGTCCAGCATGAATGAGTTGGTCTGAAGGGTCTGTTTTCATGTTGTACGACTGTGTCTCTGAGCCAAAAGACCCATGTTGAAGTCCCATCTTTTCCAGAGGTGTGTAAGAACCTTACTGAACAGGTTCATGACAAAATATATATACTTAGAAATTACTTGCCTATTTTTCAGGGAATGCATCCAACATGAGTTTGGGTTCTTGTGGTTATTTTTGGGTTTTTTGGGGGTTTTACTTTGACTGATGGATCATGCTCCTGTTTTAACATTTTAGCATTTATTTTTTAACTTTGTTCTCATCATATGGGTGACTGTTGTCCAGCCCATCGTGAGATACCTTGGGGGGGGGAGAGAATCGTGGTAGTAAGGAGACAATCATTCTGAAGTGCTCTGGATTATGTTCAATATGGAAGTTCAGAACTTTTGGATGAGTGAAATATTCAACCTATTTTGAATGGCATGTGACTTGGAAGTGACATTAGTTCTCTGGGGAAAGGCTCTTCTTTATATTAATTGTCTTGTGAATGGATAGATCTCAAATCTAAGATCTTGAGTTTCATGTCTGCTAGGCTACCAAGGCCCATTTACTCGAATTAGATCAGTCAAGTTGAGGAAATGTTGGCAGTGAGCAAGAATTGTGATTTAAAAGGGATGATATTGAAATGTATACTAATGATTGTAGCTATTCCTCCTAAGGGAAAACAATGTTAAAAATCTCAACACCAGATTATAGTGCAACAGGTTTAATTGGAAGCACACTAGCTTTCAGAGTGCTGCTCCTTACCACCTGATGAAGGAGTAGCGCTCCGAAAGCGAGTGTGCTTTCAATTAAACCTGTTGCACTATAATCTGGTGTTGTGTGATTTGTAACTTTGTGCACCCCAGTCCAACACCGGCATCTCCAAATCATGCCTCCCAAGGGATTTACTGTCATGGTATGCAACACTTGTCCATCTTACACTATCCTCACACACATGACTGAATGAAGCCACCCTGATACCTTGTCATTTCACTGTGCCTAGTTTGACCGCTCTTTCTGCCAGGTGAAAGTGAGGACTGCAGATGCTGGAGATCAGAGTCGCTATTAGTGGTGCTGGAAAAGCACAGCAGGTCAGGCAGCATGCGAGGAGCAGGAAAAATCAACGTTTCGGGCAAAAGCCCTTCATCAGGGAATTCCTTATGAAGGGCTTTTGCCCGAAACGTTGATTTTTCCTGCTGCTCTCATGCTGCCTGACCTGCTGTGCTTTTCTAGCACCGCCCTTTCTGCTGCCTTCCACTTTGCACTCTGGTTTGTAACTTTTATTTTAGCTTTGGACATTAAATCAAAATATTGACATCATTGTTTCTGGAGTTCTTTTTAATTTTGCAATCTCACATACCTCTTTGTAGTCCCATATAGTACAGAAGAGGTTCTTTGACCCTATAATACCTCTGTATATTAAATATCAGAGCTAATTTCAAAAATTAGATGAGTTCAAGTAGGTGGCACTACTTGAAAGAAAGTGAGGACTACAGATGCTGGAGATCAGAGCTGAAAATGTGTTGCTGGAAAAGCGCAGCAGGTCAGGCAGCATCCAAGGAACAGGAGAATCGACGTTTCGGGCATCCTGAAGAAGGGCTTATGCCCGAAACGTCGATTCTCCTGTTCCTTGGATGCTGCCTGACCTGCTGCGCTTTTCCAGCAACACATTTTCGGCACTACTTGAAAACCAATATTAATGCGTCTCTATCCAATTGCTTGAAACTTAGCAGATAAATGTTCGAATCATTTGCCTTTTTTCAAAAAAGAAATCACTGGTGGAAAACTGATACATAATTCCCAGTACTAACAAGTTCTCCCACTTTAAAAAGTATTGCCTGTTCTTAAACCAGATATTAAAGTTCTGTATGTATGAGGAAGGCTGCAGTGCCACGATGATTCTCTCTGAAACTCAACCCTATATACCAATGAAGGGTGATGTGTGTGTATTGTACCTTGCCAGAGATTGCCAGACTTCTTTTCAGTATTGCATTTGTTAAGTGAGGCAGCAGGTGGTTTTGTTTGCATGTGGAGCTCTATTATTGGACCCAATTTATATTGAGAAAGAGTCACTGGACCCAAAAATGTTAACTCTGATTTCTGTTCACAGATGCTGCCAGACTTGCTGAGCTTTTCCAGCTATTTTTGTTTTTCCCTTGCTGTAAATTGGTTGGCTATTGTAGGAATGAGTCATAAAGCAGAGGGCACTTAGGACATTACCAGTTTGTGATCGGTCTTCGATTTGCTGGGGAATGTATTGCAATGAATAGTGTATTCTATGAAGCAAAAAGCCGGAATTCTGTATGACTCCACGTTTATGTCAAACAGGGCTGCACTTCTACTGTTAGTTCAGGGAGGCTTTTAAATAGCTAATGGCAAATTTGTATTACAAGTTTTCAGACTATCTGTCATGTCTCTCTTGCAGTTATAATTTGGTGTTTCTGTATCCTGTAATTTTTGAAAAATGGGGTTTTTGCTTTTTTTGATCTTGAGGTAACTAAAGGAATTGCTGAGAAAATTGGCAGCTATTGGTTCTCAATTTACAAAACTTGGAATAAAATTAGCCTCTGATTCAACCTTTTTGAGTATCAAAGCCCTCTTCAATGAGACCAGCAATTCCATGGTGCACCCACTTTTTTTTATCAGCTGAATTGATTTCTCATAAACGTCACATTTACTTGGATTTACTACAGTTATACCTTACTTGAGAGGTTTGCAACATAGTACATATGTCAAACTATCAACCTCTGCTTGGCCTCTATGCGTTGCTGCGTATCCTGAAGTCCGCCTTGGAGGATGACCACCTCCAAGGGACATTCAGACTTGGATCTGACCACCGCAGTGTTCCCCGACTGGGAGGGAACATCCCGTCTGGCGATCGTTATGCGGTGTCCACTCATCCGTTGTCGAAGCATCTGCTAGATCTCGCCAGTATATCACGCCTTAGGGCATCCTTGCCTCCAGTGATGAGAGTGACAGTGTCAGTGAGTCACATGAGTACCTGCTGCGCATGTGGTCGGTGGTGTCCCCATGTCTAATAGGAATAATAGTGGTGAACAATGTTGTCAAACTTAATCCCACGTGCACTTTGCACCAGTATCATGTGTCAGTTATTCAGTGATCTTTCGAATATATTTGTGTTGGCAGTGCACACAGGATACCTGGGATCACCTGACTTTGGAACTGTACTCCAGAAGTCAGGAGTTTGGGAGAAAGGAAGAAAAGTAGAAGGTGGGGGAGGAGAACTTTCTATTTCCGATTGTAGTACAGTTTTAATTCACTTCTAGGAAGAGGTTTAATGAGAGCATGTTTTCCTTCATTTTTTGACAGAGGTCAGTAATGGAAAAAGCTTGTGTTAAGTGCATAATTGCATCAGCTCCATATTTGTGCTGGTTCTCAGGATTTCTGGCCTCTAAATGTGTAGTTACAAATAAGGCACTTTTTAATCTGCTTCTCTAGTCTCTAGTTTCCCATCTCAGTAAATAAAATGGCATTACATGTCAGGTGCAATATTGTTTTAAGCCTTCTAAATTGATAAGATGAAAAATCTTGTGACTTGAATTTTGTGACAGACCATCAAATACTCCAATAATAATTTAAACTTTTTATTAAGACCCCTCAATTAAGAAAGTATGAGCCTGCAACCCGACTTGGTTATTACTCGAATGGTGAAATCTAACTATCGTTGGAGGATTTGAGCTACGGGGAGAGGTTGAATAGGCTGGGGCTATTTTTCCTCGTGTCAGAGGCTGAGTGGTGACCTTTGTAGAGGTTTATAAAATCATGAGGGGCAATGGATGGGGTAAATACACCAGGCATTTTCCCAGGATACAGGAGTTCCCGAACTAGAGGGCATAGGTTTAAGGTGGGAGGGGAAAGATATAAAAGGGACCTGAGGGGCAACTGTTTTCACGCAGAGGGTGGGCATGTATGGAATGAGCTGCCAGAGGAAGTGGTGGAGGCTGGTACAATTATAGCATTTAAAAGGCATGAATAGGATGGGCTTGGAGGGGTATGGGCCAGATGCTGGCAAATAGGACTAGATTAATGTGCCACCATGTCGCCCACAAGACAACTTCTGGACGACATGGATGAGGGGACCGAAGGGTCTATTTCCATGCTGTACAGATCTATGACTTGACTTCAATTAAGTGTTATGTCTGAACATGCCCAGGGTTCAGTTCTTGTGTAGTGTTGTTTTTCGAAGTTCTGCTGTTGAATTGTTTTGGTGTTAGATTCTTTTTCTGTCTTTCAAGCTTATGGTGTGAATTTTTTTTTTGATTCGATAGATTCTTTGATCTCCAATATCGATTTATATTTTCAGAGACCTCGAGGTCTGCAGCTTCTCTTCTCATCAAAAATAGCTCCTTTGTTCCTTGTTACATTTGGGTTTAGCTGTGTGCTTAAAACACAGCCTTTTCCTGCACTTAACTCGTTTTACTTCAAAACATTGCTACTGCAGGAAGATCTAATTGTTCCTTTGTCATGAGGCAGCAGAATGTCAAATAAGTGTTATCTCCCATCTCCCAGGAAACAACCTGTTTGTTCACAAGGATGGCTAATTCTGTCCTGCTATAATTCCTTTTATAACGATTGCTCATTCATCTCCAGGAAGAGTTTTGCTGCTGCTTTCACTCTAAGTTTTTTTTTGATTTTCTTTTTTAACCAGTCCATGAACAGTTAATACAATTGATTTAAGTTTTTGATTGAACAGAATATGATTAGTTAATCAATTTGTTGCTGAGTTTAACACTACAGTAAGCTAAACTGGGTCCAACTTCATCTGTGTACATACGATTCTCCTTTATACAGTGATAAAAGGTAGTCTTCTAGGGCATTTTGGAGGATGGATAAGGTTGAAAGTCAAAAGGGTTTTTGGAGACTACTGAAAAAGCAACATTGAACGTTCAGACTTAAACTTGCTTAAGAAAATTGTAAAGTGGCAGAAATTGACACCAAGATGTTAGTTGGAAGTTTTAGCAATAACAAGTGTACTTCCACTTCAGAATAGATAATGACCAACACCACCTCAAGGCAACTAGGGGAAGTTGATCCTAGCCAGCACTGCCCCCACAACCTATGGATGAATTTTTAAATAAGGCTGATTGGAGATATTTCCTGTTTTAAGATGATTTGCTATTTTTATTCTCCATCTCTGAGACGACTTCTGGGTGTCCTAGAGAACATTTATCCCTCAGTCAGGACAAAGGTAAAAGTAAGAATTAACTGGCTAGTGATCAAACTTGATTTAAATAGAGCCTTTTCTATGCAACAATTGCTAGCCAAGAATGATCACAATACTTTGAACTTGAACAAATAATTGTTTCAATCCAGATGTTGCTTTTGTAGATATAAGAGGTGTGTTTTGTCCTGATTTCTTTTTAGTATGATTTGGGAGACCCCTGATAAGCAGATTATAAGAAGATAAACAACTTATGAAACTTTGGGGGTGTCTCTTTTTGTGTTAAAATGGAACACTAGAAACAGCCTGAATGGGTGTGGTCGAGCTCTCTCAGAACTGGAACTTTTAATTTTCCTCAGCAACAGTTATTGCTAAGGTCTCAGTAGGGTTGGAAGCCAGTGAATCTCTGCTGATTTGCTACACACTGTCAGTTTCTCTCTGGATATGTTTTGTCCTAGGCTGTTGGAGTTGCACGCAAGACAATTTTTTTTTTCTGAATTTGTTAAGGGTGTGTTTATGGAATGTTACTATAATGGAACCGTTAGTTAGGGGTTACTGGTATCTGTTATTTGGTTAAGGTATTCTAAATTCCTTTCTTTGTATTTTAACTATTTGAGTGAATTTGTATTTGGCTTAACATCCAGTAGTTTGACCAAATGAATTGCATCTGGAACACAGCACCTCAAATTTACTTTCTTTAAAATAAGAAACTGTTGGAGTCTAGGCTACCTTTTTAATAAAGTTTGAGGGGGTCTGGTCTGATCCATAACACCTTGGAGAAATTATTATTGGAGTTTAAGATTATCATTTATACGAACGTAAATTTGTATGCTCTTTTTAACCCCTCATACTTTCTTTTTTCTAGCCAAACAGCAGCCTCCTGTTTCCAGGCATTTAATTCTACCTTTTGTTTTGTTTTGAAGGAATGTATCTTGTCTGGTATCATGTCAGTGAATGGAAAGAAGGTGCTTCACATGGACCGGAATCCCTACTATGGAGGAGAAAGTGCATCAATAACTCCTTTGGAAGATGTAAGAGGATCCTATTTCTCTTTTTTGCTTTTGTTTTATTTGGATCTTTCGTGCTGTTATCGCCCTCTGTTGGAACTATTTCAGTCAATTGTCTACACAGCCACTGAAATGGCTGCCTGCAGTTGCAATATCAGTTAAATTTTGACACTAAGCAGAACTTTGCAACATTTGAATAGTCTGTCAACAAATGTTTTCTGTCTCCTTGTAAAAGTAGTTGACGTACTTGCTATAGGTGTGAATTGTGCCTTTTATTTTTCCTGCCTTTCATCTCTCTGCAGTGTCCATACCTGCCAGTCACAAAGAGGTTTCGGCATTCTGGAAGGTCTACCAAAATTGTCAACTTTGAGCTTTCACAAAACTCCTTTTTTGTTTATTGCTACTCCATTTCTACTTTTCCCCATGCCATCAATGAAATTCTAGTTCTGTTTCTGGATGGCAGTGTTCATCTAATTCTACTAAGAGCTAAAAACTGTGAACTGTGTGTTTCTTTTTAAGTTCTTTGGTTTAATGCATTTTTAACTTGTTACTGTTTTGGGTTCCCTGACTGAAGTAAGCACACTAAAGTATGTATTAGATTCACTGAATTACAGTTACTTACTTGCCCTGCCCTGGCCAAATGACTGACTGATGGTCTTAGGGCCAACTATTTCCAATTATAACTGCTGTACCATTTGAGGTTTTCCAATTTGGCAGGAAGATACAAAAAGCAAAATGTTAGTTAGATTGTGAATGAATGATTGCAGAATATTGCAATACCGAAACATCTGGGAAACTTAGCACATGACTCTCAAGGTTGGATCAAATGTAGTGTAAGTAATGAGCAACACACCTGGAGCGTGAAGTTTTTTGTTTGAAGAAGTCTGAGCAGATAGAAGGGAACTAGTAGATATGTTGTATTTGGACTTCCAGAGGCTGTTGGGCAAGATTACTTTTTGTGAGGTAAGTTATATGTGTTGGACAAAGGATATTGTCATGGATAGAGAATTGGCTCATGAGCAGGAAACAGCAAGTGGTGATAGGGAGTTCGTTTTCAGGTTGGTGACGTGGGACCAGTCAGGATCAACTTTTGACTATATATTAATGGCTTGGAGGAAGGAAGTGAATGTACTGTAGCCAGATTTGCAGACAAAATAAAAATCGGTGGAAAGGCAGGTTGCGAGAGGGAAACAAACAGTTCGGAGAGATATTGATAAATTATATAAATCCAGGCAAAATGTTGGCAAATCAGATATAATTGGAAATGTGGAGTTCCTTTTTGGAAGGGAGAACAAAAGAACATAATATTATTTAAATGGAGAAAATCGCCGAAAGTTAGCGCACATGTGCAACAAATAATTAGCAAGGCTGTATACCTCTGACTGTATAATTGAATTTTGACCTGTTGAGTTTTCAAGGCGGTTGGAGTAGAAGAGTTGGGAAGTCTCGCTGCAAATGTACAAGGTACTGTTGAAATAATATCTGTGGTACTGTGAGCAGTTCTTCTGGTCATATTACTTGAGGGAAATTACCAATTCATTGAAGGCTGTTCAGGATATGTTCATTAGGATGATCCCTAGTGTGGATGGATTATCTTATGAGCTAAGCAGGTTTGGACTGTGCTCACTGGAGTTGAGAAGAATGAAAGGTTTGTTTATCGCATTGTTAGTGAGCTTGACAGAGTCAATATTGAGAGGATGTCTCTCTTCATGGGAGGGTGTAGAATCAGATGACATAGTCTGACAATCAAGAGGCACAATTTAAGACTGAGATGAGGAGGAATTTCTTCTGAGAGTGGCGTGTCTTTGGAACTCTTTGCTACAGAGAGCTGTGGCTGCAGAGTCTTCGTGCATATTTAAGACCTGAAATTTTTGATGATGGGGGATTAAGGCTCACAGGGAAAATACAGGAAAGTGGACATGAGGAATGTCTGGTCAGCCATGTTCCTACCGAATTGCAGAGCAAGCTTGAGCAGCTGAACAGCCGACTCCTTTTCTATTTCTTATGGTCTTATTTACGAGGCTGATTTATTTTGGATTAGGTTAGATGGATGGAGGGGTTGGCTTTATGAGGGAAGGTTGGGCTTATGATCATTCAGGTTTAGAAGCATGAGGGGCGGCATGGTGGCTCAGTGGTTAGCACTGCTGCCTCACAGCACCAGGGTCCCAGGTTCGATTCCAGCCTTGGATGACTGTCTGTCTGTCTGGAGTTTGCACATTCTCCCCGTGTCTGTGTGGGTTTCCTCCAGGTGCGCCGGTTTCCTCCCACAGTCCAAAGATGTGAGGGTCAGGTGAATTGGTCATGCTAAATTGTCCATAGTGTTAGGTGCATTAGTCAGAGGGAAATGGGTCTGCATGGGTTACTCTTCGGAGGATCAAAGGGCCTGTTTCCACACTGTAGAGAATCTTAAACATAGGATTCTGAGAGACTAGAGTGATTTGGTTCTGAGAGGATGTTTTCCCCATTCGGAGTAATCTCTAGAACAAGAGGTGTCCCCTGAATGACAGATAAGAGAGAACTTCTGATTTGTTAGTTCCACAGAGTAATACAGATTTACACCCTTTAAATATTTTCAAAAGACAGATTTTTGATTTAAGTGGACTTGGGGTCAGGAAGGAAAATGGAATTGAAAGCCCAGCCATGTTAGCTGTGATTTTCTTGAATGACTGAACAGGCTCAGTGGGCCAAATGGCTTACTCCTGTTTCTTCTGCTCCGGCTGAATTTTTGTGTAGATTTTGTTGAGAACAGACAGGAGGTATTCTTTTTTTTTTCGTTGGCCTGTGGGTGGCCATTATTCATGTAATGGATCCCATTGTCAGTGAAGTGCATGTAATGAATTCATTGATCGCAACCTGTTACAATTTTTTTAAAAATGAAGTACACTTTTTTTTGTTTGTGTTTCTACTAATTGTTTCTTCTGCCTTGAAGAATAAAGCAGACAATGTCTAAATGAAATTGAGACATGATCTGGCTGACTGAGATTAGCTAACTACTAAGTCCATATAGAACAGGAAGGGAAACCTTCCTGGCTTAGCCACATGATGACCTTATCCATAGATTCTTCAGGGTGAACTCCTAATATAGGATTATTCCAAATACCCATTCAATCATCAACTCAACTGTAGATTGGTGTAAATAAGTTGCATCCAGCTATAGATTATTACCAGGTATTGAGGTTAAATTCTTAATACATAAAGGAAATTTAATGAGAATGGATTCGGGCAAATAGAACAGGTAATACTATAATAGCTCTCTAAAAGCAATTTTATTATTGTTCTCTGCCATTTGATTTGAAAGTGCCTTGACTTTTTTCAAGAAATATGCAGTGGAACAATTTACATTTGGTTGTTTATTGCAATAGAAGAATTTTGGGAAGGCACTTGGGAAGGTCTGAGGTTTTGAAAAGTGATGCATTATTTAATATGGTGAAGTGAATCTCAATTTGAGATTGCAGCCCTCAAAAAATGAGCAAAAACGCTACAATGTCTACTTTGTTTTTAATAAATTACCTGACAAAATGAAGCTAAATATGTTTTGCTTTTACTTTCAGCTGTTTAAAAGGTTCAAGGTTGCCGGAAACCCTCCAGAATCTATGGGAAGAGGCAGGGACTGGAATGTAGATCTGATACCCAAATTCCTTATGGCAAATGGTAATGAATAGCATATTCCATTTTATCATGTGAAAATGGAAAATTAGAACTGGAATTTCAAAATACATTCCAACTACAAGGCAAAATAATGGACATGTTAACTTAGCCAATTGCTAGTAGCATTCTGAGCTGGCTAAACATTTACTTGAGACAGAGATCAAATGCCTCAGGAATGTGAGCCATAATTAAGTTGTCACTGCTGTGCAGTACTGGGAGGTGTTGCCTTTTATGGTTGTATTGTTGACCCAAGACCCCGTCTTTGACAGTTCAGATGGATGTTTAAGATCCCACTATGCTATTTGAAGAGCAGAAAGGTCTCCTGTTGCAGTGGTTCCTCAGTTGAACCTCCCGAGTGATTTACTTGTGTGGGTTGGTTAGGGGAAGGGAGCTTAAACAAAGGGCGAAATAACCTTGTAAAGGAGCAGCATCATCACAGTGATACAGTAAAGGACATGTTGATTTGGCATCCATGATTGGGCTGTGTTTGTATACGATGTGCATTAAGAGTGGTTGAAAGTACTGCAAGATGTTTGGTATTAACACCCGTTATGTTTATGTTTGTACAGATTTGTTTTGGAAAGATGCAGTCAAAAAGTACCAGCATTTTGTTTTGTTTCAGCTGACCATAATATGTGGAATTTAGTGTAGAAAGTACTGCATCGCTTGTACCAGCAATCCTCTTTATGATTGCAAGTTTCCAATTTGTAGGGGCATGAGGAAAAGTTAGTGGAATGAGTTGAACTGCTCTTGCAAGGAATTGCATGAGCAGGATGGACGGAATGGTAGTCTCCTCACTGATATGTAACCATTCTCTGACTCTAGCGGTGTTCCTAACAAGAATGTGTTTATTTAACTAAGGTGTGTAGCTGCTAGTAACATAAATCATGGAAGGTGTACTTAATATCAAGGTGATGAACATGTTGTCAATCAAATAACTGTCTTGTCACGTGTAGCAGGAAGGAAAATCTCAGAAAACAGACAAAACTGCTTTTCCTTTTATTCTTAAATTCATCAGATTGAGTTGCCTATAATGACAGCAGCATTTAACAAATGTCATCTGTTCCAAAGGGTATAAGTCATACTGTGCCCTTGTAGACAGTAAAACTAATTGGAAAGCTTGTTTCAAGGCATGGAAGTAAGGTAGGGCCTGACCATGGATTTCTTTTTGGTTCTTCTCAACTCTTTCCACAAGTATCACCTTTGATCAATTGACTGCCAAAACATTCCAGTGGAATTCAGATGTCTATTTTCAATGTGCTATTGGGAAATTCTGTATATTTTACATGGGTTTTTGATGGTGGTTTTCTCAGGCCAGCTCGTTAAAATGCTGCTTTACACAGAAGTTACACGTTACCTAGACTTCAAGGTGGTCGAAGGAAGTTTTGTCTACAAAGCAGGGAAAATTCATAAAGTCCCATCTACAGAGACTGAAGCTTTAGCTTCTGGTGAGTAAAGAGCTTAACTGTTTTGTTTTTAAATTTTAATACTAAAATTTTATTCTGTCTGAGACATTTTTGTTTTTCATCCTTTTGAACATTTTAAAAAGATGCTGTGATGAATCCTTTAGAGTTATTGTTCGAGAACCAACCAGAAAGCAGACAATTCAGATTAGGTATTGAGCAATGGGGCTGGATTAATTAATAACCACCCAGTAAAGGCAATGGTGTTTGAATTTTCAATTTTTCTGTGAGGGTAAAGAAAAATGGATCTAAGACTTGTATTTGAAACTTCTTCTTAGATAATTACAAGGGTATGAGCTAAACTTTCTAAAGTGGAATGGGAAAATAAATTCGGAGCTGGGTCAAAAGGAATGTACTGACTGTTTTCTTTTTAAAAAAAACTCTTAAAAATGCAATCCAGAAATAGACAAAGACTCAGGATGCATCACGTGGTGAACTAAAGAAGTTAACAATAATGTTAAATTGAGGGGAAAAACATACAATACTGCCAAGCTTAGTTGCTGGTCAGAAGTTTGGGCAGAATTTAAAAACCTGCAAAGGAAAGAAGATAAATTAGAGTATGAGAGAAACTAGCTAGAAATGTAGAAACTCCTATCTGTTTTTATAAGTCTTTTCAACAAGAAAAAATAACTGAAATGAACATTGGTCCTTGAGAGAGTCTGTGGAATTAATAGTGAGGAAGTAAGAATGTGCTGAAAGTATTGCATGGTAATTTCCTAGAAATACTTGCAAATTTAAAAGGTGAAGAAATAATATTTTGGGGTTTCCAAACTCTATTGTCTGCCATTTTAAGCTTGGAGTGGAGAAGATTTTTTTTTGCTGTTTGGTGACGTCTATGTTGCAGCCCAAGATCAACCATCATAAGGGATAGAAGTCCTCTGTATAATTTATTGTTTCATACATTCTGCATTACTTCTGAGCTTTTGAAAGATTTCTTTTTGTCTTTTTAACTGTGGTAGAATCTGGTGCAGAAATGACCAAACTTCGAAATTGCATATCAGTCCAGTATTTCTTGAAAATGGAAAAGGCATTGTCAATTCGGCTGGTGTTTCTGAATTGTGCGAACGAGTTGTGTTCTGTCATTTTAGTGTCAAGCTTCTCAATTGACTTCTCGGTTTGTCACTCTTTCAAAGAATAATCAATTTTAAAAATTCTTTCCTCCATCACTTTTCTCTTCAGCCTTTTCTTTTGAAACACAGATGAATCTTAAGCCAATGACAATAACTAAATGCTTACATCAGTGATAAAAAACAATTTATAGGTTTTTAAATGGTCCCGTATCCAGCGAGTTTTGAGAGGATTTGTAGCTCCGGTTGGGGTTTGGATATAGGTTTGCTCGCTGAGCTGGAAGGTTCGTTGTCAGACGTTTCATTACACTACTAGATAACCTCTTCAGTGGGCCTGAGGCGAAGCAATGTTGAAAATTCCTGCTTTAGATTTATATGTTTGGGTTTCTCTGGGGTGATGCCACCTCCTGTTCCTTTTCTCAGGGGGTGGTAGATCTATCAACAAACACATAGTTAGACCCCATCTACCACCCCCTGAGGAAAGGAACCGGAAGTGACATCACAAGCAATAACATCAACTCCAAGAAACCCAAACATATAAACGGAAAGCAGGAACTTTCAGCATTGCTTCGCCTGAGGCCCACTGAAGATGTTACCTAGTAGGGTAACAAAACGTCTGACGATGAACCTTTCAGCTCAGTGAGCAAACCTACATCCAAAAAATCCTGTACCCATTTGGTGCAATAGGAAGAAGGATGCTTTCTGATGGGGTTAAGTTTTTTTTTGTGAGACATTCTCAATTTTGAAAAATTATAGGACGTTTTTTGTTTTGTCCTGCAAGTCAATTTTATATTTTGATCAGTTTTTTTTTCTAGTTTTGTGGTCACCTTCAGGATCGTTCTACCTGACTGTTATACTTGGCTCCAGCTACTGCTATCTAAATTACAACTTTGTTGTGTTTTAACTGTCACGCAGAAAAATGAGCACAAATAGGTTTCTCAAGGTTTTCTTTTAACATTGACTAACTTATGAGAAAGCCATCTCTGTAGTTGAGGACAGCAATGATGCAGAAGGGAGGTGGAAGTCGGTAGCATCAATCTTGAGTAAACAGCAAATTGATCATAAAGGACATTAGGAAAACAAACATGTGAGAAAATAAGAGAGGGAGATGATGCAATTTAACCAGAATTTCAATACCAGCAGAATGCTGACTTTTTACTGTTTTTGTCCTTGGGGAAAGGCAGAATATTCGCGGAATATGTTGCAAATCAGATCTCCATCTGATTATTTAAAAGCATCCACATAAATAAGTGTCATGACTTCACCAGATGTGTCCTCAAGGTTTTCCGTGAACTCTGAATTTGAATAGCTTGTTGAGCTCCTTTGTTTCAGTGTCACAATTGATTAAAAAGCAGCACCATCTTTGAACAAGGTGATTTACAAAAGTGTTGCACAAAGTTATTTCAGTTTGTTAAGTAAGGATAAATGCTTCACATGAAATTGAGTCTGAGATTGGTCTCTTAATTGTTCCTGACTTGGTTAAACATTGACTTTCTGGAGTGAAGGGCTTGGGTTAGCTGCTGTGATGGCTTCAGTAGTTGAGTATTTGGGGTTGCTTCCACAGGTGAACAGTGCAAAATAGGTCCTTGGAGGGCATTTCACTCTGGCACTGAACTGCAGGTTGTGACTCTAGGTAGCCTGTTTCAAAGCAGCAGTCTTTTAGCTGGTTTGCTTCTCCCTGTCTCCCTGTTGAGAAGCAGTAGCTCTATTTCTGTTCACAAGCTGGTTTCTCATAGAAAGGTACTTGTTCAGATCAAAACTTAAAACGGTTGCTATCCCAGAACCGTCTGATCATATTCCATAATGGGTGTTAGCTTGGCCTCTGCCTGGGGTGCAGACCATCCGTTATCTTTATGTTAAAATAATTAACTGTCTTGGCCATTTATCTTGCAAGGTTTTCATTGCCATGTTGTGGTGAGATAGAAAAAGCTAAACACATATCCAGGAAAGACAATTGTGAAGGAGTTTCTGTTTATCATTTGGAAATGGTCATTTCAACTTCAGAAGTTCTCATGTGATTTCTTCCTGTGCTAAGTACAATCTGGTCTCTGTGTCCTAAGATAGCTGCAGTCTATGCAACATTGGGAGCCTCTTATAAGCTTTTTGTGTAGATTTTAAAGACTTGTTGACTTTCTTTACAAAAAATATAATTGCACAGTGTGTCACAAATGCAAAAGCAAAAACAGCAGATGCTGGCTGCTACTGGTCTGGCAACGTCTGTGGAGATTAAAACATTGTTCACATTAAAACATTGATCAGACCTTGCAAAGTGTTTTCCTTTAATTCTGGGATGATTGACCTGCTGTCAAGTTCGATGACTATAAAACTTGCTCCAGCATTTTTTGATATTATGCAAATTGAAGGAATTCACTTGGAATGGCCGGTAACCAAGAACTGATCAAAACTCTAGTGAGGAAAATGCTAAACTCCATGAGAAGAGATTCATTACCTAAGCACTTGGAAAGCAGTGGTAGGATCAGATAGAGTCAGCATGGATGTACAAAACGGAAATCATGCTTGACGAATCGACTGAAATCCTTCAAGGGTGTATAACTTAGAGTTGATGAGGAGGAGCCAGTAGATGTGGTTTATTTGAACTTTCCAAAAGCTTTTGAATCTCCCACAATGAGATTGATGTGTAAAATTGAAACTCCTGGGATTGGAAGTAGTATATTGAGATGGATAGAAAACTGGCACAGAGGCAACAGCAGGAATAAATCATTTAGTTTTTGTATGGCAAGCAGTGACGAGTTGGCTACTGCAGGATCAGTGCTATGACCTGAGCTATTCATACTAACAATTGAGAAAAGGGAGCTAAATGTTTTATCTCAAATTTTGGGAGATGATGTAAAGGTGGGTGGAATGTGAGCAGTATGTAACTTAATTTGTTTTGCTAAGCGACTGGGAAAATGCATGGCAGATGCAGTATAATTTGAATAAATGTACGTTTATCCACTTTTGGGAACAAAGACTGGAAGGTAGATGATTATTCGAATGGCTATAGGTTAAGTGAGGGGAATGTGCAACCAGCCCTGGGTGTCCTCGTGTATCAGCCACTGAATGTGCAGCAGGTACTCTAGAGCAAGTGGTATGTGGGCTTTATAGCAAGAGGATTTGAGTATTCGTGTAGGGATGTATTGCTGTAATTCTACATGGCCTTGGTGAGATCACTGATGGAATATTGTGTGCAGTTTTGAGGTAGAATGTTCTTGCAATTGAGGTAATGTAGTAAAAATTTACCAGCGTGATCCATGGGATGGGAAGATGTATGAGGAGAGATTTGGGATGAAACTCTGGCTTTTAAGTGGTATGTTTTGTCCTGGTTGTTTTTAATGGAGAGGTTGAGACAGAGGCGGTGAGTGGTCTGTTCCAAGTCAATCAAGTCAGCAGCTTGTGATGCCTTGGATGTTTTTCAAAGTTGGAGCACGAGAAGCAGCGAGAATGGGTGATGTCAGGCTCCCACAGAATCAGGGTTTTAGTTTAGCTCTCAACAGTTATTGAGTTTTTGAAGTTGACTGGAAGCTGGCTCTTGCTCTTGTTGTTCATGGGATGTTGAAATACTGGAACAGCTGCTGTTAGTAGTTACATAATCTATCATTTTTCAATAGTGTTCGATTTATTCCAATCCTTCATTTGTTTGTGTTTTAACTGGGGTAAGAATAAATATATGTTTTGCTTAAAGCTGAGAGTAGTTTGACCAATTGAATTGCATCTGGAAGACAGCACCTTGCACTTTCCTTTTAAATAGTGTAGGAGTTAGGGTCCAAGCCAGCTCCTTGAGATATCTACAAGGGGTTTGGATGATGGACAGTGGGCAGAACAGGCTATTGAGTTGGATAATAAGCCATAAGCATCACAAATGGTGGAGCAGGCTCGATTTACAGATTGACTGACTTTGTCCTATTTTCTATATTTTGAAAATTCAGGCGTGACTCGAGTTCTTAATTAAACTTATAGAAGCCATGAATTGTTGTGATATGATATCCTTTCATCTTTCTGCAGTGCATTCATGTTCTGATGTATCTGTGAAATGATTTTAGAGGTGTGTTATTTGATTACTTCGCGGCACCGTTTTTCTGCTTTTAATGTGTTTACCCAAATGGCTAGCAGCATATTACAGGTGTCAAGCAGTTAAATCTTAGATTACTGCAGCAGTTACATATAGGCACGATGATGTGGCCAGTAATTTAAAATGATGAGCTTTAAATGGGCTGGTGAAAGATCCTTCAGCCAAAAGTGTCAAGTTGATGAAGGGGAGCATGATGTCAAACGTTGCGACCTTGCAGAAGGAAATAAGAAAGTTCAACTCTCCATTGTGGTAGTAAATATTTATTTATTTTTCCCTTTTTTTTAGATCTGATGGGCATGTTTGAAAAACGCCGTTTTCGAAAATTTTTAATGTTTGTTGTCGGTTTTGATGAGCATGACCCGAAAACAAACCAAGGTGTTGAACCGAGAAAGACGACCATGCGAGAGGTCTACAAGAAATTTGACCTTGGACAAGAGGTCATTGATTTCACAGGACATGCTTTGGCTCTGTATAGAACAGATGAGTATGTTAACATTTGACTTTTACGCCCTTTTTTAAGCTACAATGTGCAACAATAGCAAGCTTGTATTTATATAGTGCCTTTTTAATATTATCAACCATCATAGGGACATTATAAAATGAAGTATAAATGATACTGAGCCACAAGCTACTGGGTTGAAATTTTGGTCAAAGATCTAGGTTTTAAGGAATGCCTTAAAGGAGGAAAGTCAGGGAGAGAGGCAATTTCAGAGCATGGGGCCCAGGCAGCTGAAAGATATGATCATCAACGATGAATCAGTTCTATTTGGAAAGGGACTGAATGTATGAATTGGGAAGTGTTTCTTTTTCCTTTCAACCCAACTCTACCTTTTTTTGAGTCCCTTCTCCTGCAAATAATGTATTTAACTCCTGCTTTTAATAACTGCCTTCACTGCTCTTTGGATAAAATAATTCCACAGACTCAACTCTTAGACTTCTCCTCTCCCTTTGCTTTTAAATTCTGTTTGGCAGTCTCTCTCCTGTGAGGGGAGGCCATTTTCAGTATTTAAGTAACAAGTTTCCTCAGGATCTTCTATCACTCCAGAAGATACCTCTCACTTTTTCAATTCCCATAGACATAGACATAGACTCAACCAACCCAAGCCTTTTCCCTTAAATTTGTCCCTGCATTAATTAAATAAACCTTCCCTGAACTACAAATACAATTTTGTCCCATTGCAACATGAGACTGGAACTGTACATTGTACTGTAGACTGGTCTCACCAGTGCCCTATATAATTGCAACATAACTTTGCTACCTTTTTTTAATATTCCATTTCGCTTTTGATAAGTGACAGTATTCCATTATCTTTCCTAATCACTATTGTACCTGCATGCAAAATTTACAATTCATTTGCAATCTTTCTTCATTTAAATAAAATGTTGCTTTTCCATTCTTCTTGCCAAATTGACTAGAATGAGAGGAGTGCAGGTATCTCAGAAGATTGTGGGATTGGAAAAGATGGGTAAGACCAAGGCAGTGGAGAGCTTTGAAAAACAGGATGAGAATTTTAAAATCAATATTGGGAACCACTTGTCCAGTGATCATAAGGGTGATAGGAGAATGGGGCAGGAATCGTGCAAACAGTGTGCAATGAAACAATGTACATGACTGTTTGGATACGGATGGATTAGAGGAAATTTAGTCTTTAAGTCAGTTTTTTCAAATTGGTCCACACTCATGGTTCATTATAGGCTATGAGATGTACGAAAACCACTGGAGACAATTTAAAATAAAGTTTGGAGTCAAAGGAAATATTTAGGAACTGTTTTATTCAAAGTGTAACCAAGCTCTTGAATAAGAAAACAACTGAAGTGAGACTGAGTGCAAATAATACTTGCTGTCACTCATTCTGTTTGTACTGTTCAGCAGTATTCTTCTAGCTTAAAAACGTTAGTGTGGTGCTCAATGTTGAAGCATCAGTGAAACAAAGCATGTTAAGGGATGCTTTTAAAAATAGCTTTTGAACATTATGGAAAGTTGTGAGTGAGTAGACAAACAAGAAATTGTTTCCATAAATTCTCGTGTTCAAGCAGGTATTAACAAAAAAGAAAAGGCTTTGTTTCCCTCACAGGTTATTTAAACTTTAAGTGGTTTGCCAAAGGGACTGCTGTGACAGAGTCTGAAAAGTTTTTAAACTAGAACTGGATAATGAAAAGGAATGGAATTCAAGGAGAACAGTTACAATCAAATTGATCATTGTCTTATCAAATGGAGGAACATCCTTGAAGCTGAAAGGCCTATTTATGTTCCTTTATTTGTTTGTGGTAACTATTTTAATAAGCTATCATCATTGACCAGTGTTCGGCAGGTGCTTTATTGGGAAGACAGAGTGAACACTTGGGTGTGGTATAAAGCAAGTGTTCACCATCAAGGTTGCTGTCTTATGGATAAGACATTGTACAACTTTTAGACAGGATTTGGTCAGATACATGCAATGACCACCACTGTTCATTCAAAGCATATAAAATAGGAGCAGAGTTAAACCATTCAACCCTTCTAGTTTGCCCTTGTATCCCACCATAACCTTGGATAATGTTTTGCCTAATAAGAATCTGTATCAACGTCTGCCTTAAGATGGTAATTATCCTGTTATGTTTGCTGTTTTTCTTAGTTTTTTTTTCTAAATGTCCTCAGCCAACAACTTGCTTCAAGCCTCTGCCAGTTGCTGATTGCTAAGTTAAATCCAAGGGAACTGACTTCTACCAGAGATTTAGTACAGGTATAATGGAGGATGCCAACCAGCCAAATGTTTCACTGTAGTTGAGTCTGTTGGTAATGATGGGGTGGTGTTCATTATTGCGATTTGATACTGATGTACATTCTGCTGAATAAGAAGGCTAGCTGAGCTCTATACAAGAAGTTTAACACCACGTAGGCTAAGTCTCTTCATGACTTACTGGCAGCAGTATTGTATTATTAAATGTACTTTCTACTGAAAAGACATTACGTTGAGGCCCCACCACCCTATTCAGATGGTTATGGAAGGTTAGGTAACATTGTAGAATGGGAAGTTCTAATGTATTGCAGCATTGTCCCTTAACCACCAATCAACAAAATTTGACTAAGGTGTACTTACTAATTCTGCAGTGACCAGAGACCATGCTTTGAATCCTTCTGATCTATTGGTATCTCACCTGTGTATTGCTTTTGCCTAAGAGTTCATGTTTGTTGTCTTTTTTTTTAAAAGCAGGCTGATGGAATTTTGTTTTGTGAAGTTGTTACCATCTGCCATTTTGATTCCAGTTACTTGGACCAACCATGTCTGGATACCATCAATCGCATTAAACTGTACAGTGAATCATTGGCACGGTACAGCAAGAGTCCCTATCTTTACCCACTCTATGGGCTTGGAGAGCTGCCACAAGGCTTTGCTAGGTAAGCGCAGTACAAAATTGTGGAATTAATTTCTCAATCCAGGTTGTTGACAGTTATAAATCTGAGCATCATTGTGCTGTGACAGTAATTCCTCCTTACAGTTCCATATTTCTGACATTTAGATGGAACTTCCAACCCACAGCATCATTGGTGGCCAAATGAGTTTGGTCAGACTGGCCATCATTAAAACCAGTGTGAAATTCACTTGTTTTATTTTAAATCATAAGCGTATTCATATTTATTCAACTTTTTTATGGTGTTATTTCTTTCCTGCTGCAGTTTGGAGCAGCTCTTGCACTTAGGAAATCTGTTGTTGGTGCTGGGTATACGGTAACAAAACTTTATTGATTTAAGAATGTTCTCCATTCTCCGTAACAATGCTATTCAAGTCCATCTTTTGGATATTCTCTCTGAAAGTATGGTACATATATTTTGAGGAAATCAAATCATCAATTATTAACTTGGTACAATCAAATGTGTGTTGGGAATTCTGAGCCTAGTCATGCCTGAGACAAAACTGTCCAAGATGGTTTCTATTGCAACTCATAAGAGGAAGTCAGAATTTGGAAATTTCCATGCTGTTAATCTGTCTAGATATGTCTGAACATCAAATGGTCAGGCAAAATTCATCTTGGGTACCATTTGATGCCAGTGATGGTGTAACGTCCTGAGACATTATTAGGATGTCAGTGTTTGTACTCTATCTGTTAGATAACACTAATGAGCTGTTTCTCAAACTGAATTCCGATGTTTTTGTTTCTCTGTATTTTCCAGACTTAGTGCTATTTATGGAGGCACTTACATGCTTAACAAGCCAGTGGATGAAATTGTGTATGAGAAGGGACGTGTTGTGGGTGTCAAGTCTGAAGGGGAGGTAAGTTGGCTCTTTGTGGCGTGAAGCTGTATGAGCAGTTTTTAGAACTTATGTTATCAGTAATAAATCTAATAAGGAATTTGAGGGGAAAAACTGCTTTATGAATGTGGAACTATGTAGAGTAGTTGAGGCAAGTACGTAAATCACAAAACAAAAACAGTCCATTCAACCCGATTTGGTCTGTTTTTATTTCTTGGAGTCCTGTGTTATGACAGTCTCGATGCTTCCTTTGCTGAGGGGTACTTAGGGTACCCTGAAGGATGTAGATACCTTCTTGTATATAAATGAAAGTCTGTTTATTTTCCCTCCCGTCAATCTTTGCCCAATCTGATTAGCCTAATTTTCTACAGTATCATGGATCCTTGAAAGGGAACTAAAGAACATGGGGCTAAGATATACAGGCAGGGTTAAATGAAATTGCGGCTGGAAACTCATACATGGCAGCAACACTGATAAAACCTTTGGTATAAAGGCCTGTGGCTGAAAATGTGTTGCTGGAAAAGCGCAGCAGGTCAGGCATCATCCAGGGAACAGGAGAATCGACGTTTCGGGCATAAGCCCTTCTTCAGGAATGAGGCCTCATTCCTGAAGAAGGGCTTATGCCCGAAACATCGATTCTCCTGTTCCCTGGATGCTGCCTGACCTGCTGTGCTTTTCCAGCAACACATTTTCAGCTCTGATCTCCAGCATCTGCAGACCTCACTTTCTCCTATAAAGGCCTGTAGTTCTGCTATAAATTCTAATTACATTCAGGCAAAAGAAAAAATCAATTTGGAGTAATACATGAATTGAGGTTTGAAATAAGTGTCTCGATACAAAAAAAATTGTGATTGTCTTTAGTCAGCTCAGAGTTGATGCAATTTAAAGCATACAGGAGTCCTTGACTTAAGAATGCTTGTACTTAGGAACACAATCCCACACGTGACTGTAATTTTGAAGACCTGAAATACAAATATTTTCTCACGTTTACGAGTGGTTACTTTCATTGTCCTGCACTTGTGTTCCGACTTAAGTACTGGCTGACTTGTGAATGGACTCCAGAATGGAACCCTTTAACACATTTTTTTTATTTAATTACTTCTCCTCAAACCACTTTCTTTTGGCTGTGCACAACAAACACTTTTTTTGTCATTTACTAGATTAGATTACTTAGTGTGGAAACAGGCCCTTCGGCCCAACAAGTCCACACCGACCCATTCCCCTACATTACCCCTGCACCTAACACTACGGGCAAACTCCACACAGTCAGTCGCCTGAGGCAGGAAATGAACTCTGGTCTCTGGCGCTGTAAGGCAGCAATGCTAACCACTGTGCCGCCCATGGGTTAGGGTTAGGTCCTTCTATTTCTGTCATGGCCCTTCTATTTCATTTTATTTTCACCATCTCCCTTTTTTCACTTTTTTGTCGGTTGTTCGTTTGTGGAATATGGCATCACCAGCTGGGTTGCTGTGGGTAGACTTACAATGCCATCAGGGAGAGATTTTGATCCAGTGAAGAAATGGCAATGTTTCCAAGTCAGGGTAGTGAGTGGTTTGGAGAGAAACTTGCAATTGGTGGTGTTCCCCAATGTACTTGTTTTTGTACGTGGTGATGGTCATGGGAACTGTCTAAGGAGCATTGGTGAATTTCTGCAGTACATCTTGTAAGTAGCACAAGTTGCAGCAACTGAATGTCAGCAGTGAAGGCAATGGAATGTTTGTGGATGTGGTGCCAATCAAGTGACTAATCTGTCCTAGATGCTGTTAAGCTTCAAGAGTGCTGTTGGAGCTGCACTGTTCCAGAACAGTGTGGAGTATTCAGCCACATTGCTGACTTGTGCCTTGTCGAACGTGGATAGGCTTTTGGGAGTGAGGTACTCACTGAAGGATTCTTAGCCTCTGATTGCTTTTGTAGCCACAGTCGTCTTTGGGCTAGTCCAGTTCAGTTTCTAGTTGACGGTAACTGGCTGGAGTGTTTGTTGCTCATGGAGGAGATGGGCCTATGACATTAAAAATTACACCATGATCCATCTGCACAGCGACATTAGTGGGAAAGAGTGTTCTTTTTTTACCCAAGTTCTGAACCAAGCATTGAACTAAAACTGAAACCATTATGGAAAGCATGTACTCCCATTACTGTATCTTCAGGCAACTGGTATACTGAGTTAACAAACTGCTTGTCAGAAGGAAGTTTTCAAAACACTTAACTATGCCTAGAGCAGTATTACGAATAAATGAACAAAAAACTTCCAATTCTTGCAGTATCGAAATGAAAAGTGTAATCTGATGAGGTATCTGACAAGATTAATTTGGATATCCAGTTGTCAGACCAAGATCTTACACTGAGCACTGAGACTGTTCATCCACAGGCTATGCACTCCAGCACCTTTTCCTTAACTTTGCTCACCTGATAGCAAATCAGCTTTTTGTTTCATTTGTTTTCTGCTAATATGCACCAGGAAGGAGATTTTTCACAATGTGTGTTATTGTTGAGTTTTCAAGTAATATGAAGACATTATTAATATTACGAGGTGGTCACCAATTGTTACAATTTTGTGCAAAGTTGGGTGTTGTGCTCCACCTAACTGTAGCATTGGCCACAAACGTAGCCTTCAGAATCTATTGTGTTTTCGAATTTATCCCAGTTCTAATGAAAGGTCATTAATGTGAAATTTTTGGTTCTCTGTTTTCCCTCCTCTCAATGCTGCCTGTTGAGTATTTGTTGAGTATTTTGTTTCTGAATTTCAGCATCGACAGTATTTCACTCCCTCATTTTGTAGTGTTCTGTTTCTGTGTTAAGTAATCCGTTGTTCCATTTGTCCCTCCTTTTCAGGAAATTACTGTTTACGTTCATTTCAGGTGTTGGTACGAAAAGTACTGGAGGAACGTGATCATTCTCTCAAATTTGTTCTTTTTTTTGTTTTGTTTCTCTTTTTTGTTTTTTTTTTCTGTGATGACTGACTTTTATTGTGAATACTGATTCAAAAGCTTTAGTTTTGGACTCCTAACTCGGAAATAATTGGTATGAATCTTGAACTTTTGTTCTCTTTTACAGACCGCTCGTTGCAAGCAGCTGATCTGTGACCCCAGCTACGTCCCCAATCTGGTGAAGAAGGTTGGCAAGGTCATAAGAGTCATCTGTATCCTCAGTCATCCGATTAAAAACACTAATAACTGTAACTCCTGCCAGATTATCATTCCACAGATGCAGGTCAACAGAAAGTCAGGTAGTGTGTGATATTTTAAGCAAATTGCATAACATGAGAGGGAATTGTAGATCAACGAGATCTCTGGGCATCTTGGATGCCTCTTACACAAGTATTAACAGTGCTAAAAGTACACCAACGGCTCCATTGATGCAATATATTGTGCAATATGGTAGTGAGGCTGTGAACTATCTTCAACAATGGGCCAAATAACAACATGCTTGAGTCAGTCATGACAGACCCAATCACCTAACCAAGATAAAGTAACAGAGCTCTACCACAGTAGGCTCGAATTCCACAAGTGAATTGTGTGGCCGAGGCTTATGAGGGCCTAAAAGCAACCAAGGGGAGTCTTCCTGATATCTCTTCAATCGCTCTGGTTTGAGCATGTGCTCATTAGAATTTGGTTGAGAGCACCACCACCCTTCCACTCATGCCACCTTCATGACTTTTGAGCAGCCACCGCTTGCTCAGTGTCTATGCTCACAAATGAGGATTGGCTGCTTGGGCACGTCATAAGGCTGACAGTCCATGGCAAATTGTACGACAGCAGAATTAGAGGTTATCCAAAAAGAGAAGTGACTCACTATAGTTGTTCGATAGTGGTCATGCTGTAATTTTATTGAGTTGGTTTTCTTCAAATATGTGAACCAATGAGTTGTTCTTTCAGACATCTATGTTTGCATCGTGTCATATGCACACAATGTTGCAGCCGAAGGCAAGTACATTGCTATTGTCAGCACTACCGTGGAGACCAACAATCCTGAAAAGGAGGTTCAGCCAGCGCTAGAACTTCTGGATCCTATTGACAAATCGTAAGGCATTTCCTGGAACATTTTTATATCTTTTTAATTTAATACAAGGATAGATCTTACTTTTGTAGAATTACACAGCCTGTCTCTGTGCTATAAGTCCTACTTACCTTTAAGCTGGTGTTTAGAATATAGATTGGAGAGTTGGGGCAGAGAAATAGCAGATGGAGTTCAATCTGGGCAAATGCAAGGTGACGTATTTTGGAAGATCAAATTCCACAGCAAACTATATGGCAAAAGCCCTGGGGAAAATTGATTACAGAGAGATCTGGGCATTCAGGCCCACTGTATCCTGAAGGTGGCAACACGAGTCGATAGTGATCAGGAAGGCATGCTGCATGCTTTCATTCATCAGATGGAGTATTGAATACAAGAGTTGGCAGCCATGCTATAGTTGTATAGGACTTTGGTTTGGCCACATTTGGAATACTGCGTGCGGTTCTGTTCGTCACATTACCAGAAGGATGTGGATGCTTTGGAGAGGGTGCAGCCCAGGATGTTGTCTGGTATGGAGGACACTACTATGAAGAGAGGTTGAGTAGGTTAGGATTATTTTCATTAGAAAGACTGAAGTTTAGGGGGGACCTGATTGAGGTCTACAAAATAATGAAAGGTATAGACAGAGTGGGGGACTCAATTACTAGGGTCACGAGTTCAAGTGAGAGGAGGAAAGTTTGACATATGCCTGGAAAGTCCTTTACGCAGAGGGTGGAAGGTGCCTGAAACTCGTTGCCAGTGGAGGTGTTAGAGGCAGGCAGTATAGTTTCATTCAAGACGTATCTAGACAGATATGAGAGTGGGCAGGGACAGAGGAATACAGACCCTTAAAGAATAGGGGACAGGTTTCGATAATGAATCTGGATTGGCACAGGCTTACAGGGCCAAAGGGTGTGTTCCTGTGCTGTAATTTTCTTTTTGTTTTTTTGTTCTCTGTGAGCTTCCTTTTGCCTTTCATTCAGCCCCATCAATATTGCCTTCTCTTCCTCCCTCTCTCTCCCTTGCGTTTATCATACAGAGACTTGGTTGGAAGTAATTGAAAGAAATGTTTTCAGATTTTTTCCTATTTCCCTGTCTCTTATTGACCAGCATGAAACTCGGGTGAATTGATCACAGAAAAAAATTAGTCCTGTTTTATATTGGGAGTTGTGAAGTGTCCACTTTCCACTTGCTATGTGCTAACGTTAATCTCTAGTTCAATTTGATAAAAATTGATGCTGTCCTGATGAAAAGAGATGGATCTGAAGGGTTAACTCCATTTATACTCTGCAGAAATGCTGGATGCTGAGTATTTCCAACACTTTGTTTTTATTTCACGTACATTTACATTTTGATTTCCTGAATTCTTATCTAATTAAATAGCCTATACCTCTAATTCGTCCTTTATCTACTGTTCCAGATTTGTTTCCATCAGTGATTTGTACCAACCAACAGATGATGGGCAAACAAGTCAGGTATGGATTATGAATAAGGCTCAGTTTCTTTGAAGTGTGTTCCAATTCAACATATGTTGCATTGAGAAATGGAGAAGATGCATAGAGGAATCAATTCACTTTAAATGTTTTGGCATTACCATCAAAAAAATCAAAGTATGTGTAAGTTTCCCCAGTAAGTGGGGAAAAGTTACTTTGGTGGCAAAGTACACTAAGTTGGTGTGCTAGTATCCCATGGCACACTGCTGAGTTACAGATTCTGCCCCTCACGTTTCTATTAACTGAGTTCATGCTCTGTTGGATATGTGGTTGACAACTAAATCAACGTGTGTGGAATCAACTTCCTGAGGAAGTGATGGATGTGGGTACAATTACAGCATTGAAAGACATTTGAATAAGTACTTGAATAGGAAAGGTTTGGACGATTATGGGCCAGGAGCTGGCAGGAGTTTAGTTTAGGATTATGTTCGGCATGGATTTTTTTGGACCAAAGGGTCTGTTTCTGTGCTGTCTGACTCCGTGACCGTATGAAATGTTACCTTTCCTGTGGATATGGTCCATCTTCATTCAAGTTTCTTTGCCGCCTTGACTGACTACTTCATCCATGCAGATGGATGCAAAACCTTGCTTCAGATTGCAGCATCACTGTGATGCTAAATCATACACAGCTGCAGCTTCCTTGCACTATCCAAGGTATTGAAACTTATCTCATGATTGAAAGATTGTTAAGTAGTTAGGTAAAAGAAACTGATTTTAATTAAGTTGCAGTCACATGAAATAATCCAGGCTTTTTAATTCCTCCTACAGCTTTAAAGAAAAGTATTGTGCAAATTGAGAGATTTACCTAGGGAATTGGTTGTAGTTAAGCTAAACCCAATACACTTTTTAGCAGATTAATAACCATATGTTGAATTAGGCAGCAAAAGACTAGCTAAAATTTATAGGGATTTTATTATGTATGCGTAGTTCAGTACAAACCCAGGTTTTCATCTTGCCATTCCGAATCCTTTTCTCTGTCCAGGAGCTAACCACTGGGGAAGAACCCTGATCATTTTGTTGGTATTTTAATAACCCATCAGAAAATTGACCAGTCATCCAAAAAGGGCCCACGTCTTTTTTTCTTAAAATAACTTGTTCAAAGATTTTACTACACGCCTCTGTAACACCTGAGACTTGCACCCAGGTATCACCTTGCATCATAGATAGGTACACTGTTGTTGAGCCGCAAGAGCCCTCATGTTATTTTTGTAGGTTTTTATTATATCCAGAGGTGTTTGTACATGCAACTGAATAAACTTTTTCTTCTGATCACCAAATGTCCCATAGTATTTGGTTTCCATCTATTAGTCACTCATTTTACTGGTTTTTAAAATTACTTTTGCTAAATGCAATCTCCAAGAAACATCACCTGCTTTTAATAAAATCTGGAGATGTTCTGGTTGACCTGAGGCTTTTGTGGTGCAGCAGTAATATTGCTGCCTCTGAACCAGGAGACCTTGGTTCAGGTCCCACTTGCTCCAGAGGTCTGTGATAGCATCTCTGAACAGCTTGGTTAGAAAATATCTTCTGGTTGACCCTGCAAAGGGACCTGCATTTCTAACACTGGCATACCACAAAAATGTGATGGAACCTTTGCGGCAGCAATCTCTGCTCTTGTATGGAGGAAGGGCTAACCAATGACTTTTCTTACAGAAAGATACAATTGTGTTATTCTTGCACAGCTCCTCACAAGTGATCTATAAGCCACAAATCTGAATTTCAGGCAGGCTACATGCATTTGGCCTTGACTGTGGGATATGAATATGACTTCTGTTATATAATAAAAAAAGAAACAGTTGGTGGGGAGGACAACAGCAATGTTTTCTCCTAACTGTTTGTTATTTGGTTTTACTTACAGGTTTTTATCTCAAGTTCGTATGATGCCACCACCCATTTTGAGACAACTTGTGATGACATAAAAAGCATTTACAAGCGAATGACAGGCACAGACTTCGACTTTGAGAACATGAAGCGCAAACAGAATGACGTGTTTGGAGATGATGCATAGTAGTCATGCACTAGATTGTGTTCTGTTCCTTCACAGCACTTTCATATGAGAATACTTATGGAACTGTTAGTGAATTAGATTTCAACTTCCAGAGATACGTACAGTTGTCCAAAGAAATACCCACCTCTTCATTTTGATTTGTATTTCAAGTGTTTAGTTTTACTTATGGGGCGGGATGCAACTAAGAGGCAAGATTTCAAAGTCCAGTCTGGCGTATGTGGTCCTGTACTTGGTAGTCAAAGCTCTGCGTGCTTGACAAGTTTGTCATATATTGGTGCATCTATTATTGTAAAATCGGTCTTGAGGCCTATCTGTATGATGATTTTTGAATCTCATTTTCACTGCATACCGACTATTTGCATGTGAGTAAAAATTTAACATGTCCTATGAGTATAAACAGAGGGTCTCTACAAACTGTTCTCACTGAAACTTTTATTCCTTAATCTACATTCCCATGCATTATTGTACAGTTGAATCAACGTACCATGTATACTTTTGTTTTCTTGGTACGACTGGAGCGGTAACTCTATAACTGTCATATGTATTGTTACTGATCAGTGTTCAGAGGATCTACTAAGTTTGTGACTTTATTTATTAAAATAAACCATAAATCACTAATTTATAAGGCCTCTAGAGATCTGTACAATATCTTCCCATCTGTGCATATTACAGGGCTAATTACTGAGGAGCATTGCAGCTTTGAAGTATTGGGACCAGTTTTCTCAATATCTGTTGTGATTTGGTACAGGCGAGCAAATTTTTGGTTTTTCTGAAACTAGAGGCCCTGAAAGCAAGTGAGTGAGTAATGAGGCCAGTCCCAGCAGCTTTACGATGGCACAATTTTCAAGAGTAAATTGAGTCACCATGGCTGTTTCTTTTTTTCCCGTGAAGTAATGACCAACAATATGCAAGTTACTTAATAAGATAAACAGTAAACCAAGATCATATTTTTGATTCTTTTCTCCTGAATATATGTTACTAGGAAGAATGATTGAGCAAAACACTCTGTTCATTTTTGAGAAGCATTGGATGATGTGAAGGCATATTGAAGGGCAAATGAAAACTAAAGGTTAAGATGAAAAGGTTAAGATTAAACTGCATTTTTGATTAATAGACAGTCTGCTAAATACTTAGGAATTGCAAAACTGTAAACCTTTTGTGATTAGTACTCCTTCCCTATCCTTTTGTCTTGGCCAAATCACTTTCCTCTCAATTTAGTCTATTATTTGTTTTATTTCCTTATATTTTTGGGCAATTGCATCTTCGCAAATGCATTTACCCTGTCAGATAACCAGCAAGGTAACTGTCCAGTTGGGACTTAAACATATGGTTAGCTAGGACTGAGGTGGTTAAAAGTGCATAAGACAATGGTTTGCCCATTTGCTGATGGGCAATGAATTGTCAACTTGAAGGCAGTAGGCTCTGATTGAATGATGTGACAATGGATATGTCTTCGAATTTTGCTTAATTACCTTTTTGAAGATCAAGAAGTACGTGTAGGATTTATCTTCAGGAGTTTGGGTCCCATAGACTGGTGAGGTGGAGGGCATATGGGACAAGCAGCCTCCCATTCCTGTGTTTTCCTGTTTACATTTTACAGCTCTTCAAAACTAAACTAAATGAATTCCTGACACTGCATGAATTGTAAATGGGTTTCACCATAATATTTGAGAATTATATATCAAATTGCACAAAACTAATATCCCCTGAATGCAAAAGAGCAGAAATGAAAGAAGCAGGGCAAGAAGCACCATATCAGTCTGACAGAACGTCACAGGTTCCAGAACTTAGATCCCATGGGAGTTTTATCAATTGACTATTGTTGTCATGATTCAGCAGAAACAATTCTCATAGGAAAGTGCAAGTAGACTTTAATTTAATTATCCAGGTGTTAAATAGCTTCTCAACTAGATTTTAATCAATATTGTGTATGGATTTAGCTGCTTAGTATCTCCATATATTTGAAACTACTGCCTTGTACTGGCTCTTGAATTTTAGTTACGGTGGATACACATTTTACACATGTAACTTATAAAGTACTTTGTTTCTTTTATGGCATATAACAGGTAGTCAGCGGATAAACTTAGCGAACTTTATGTATGCAGAACAATGAGCCCAGCAGTGTAACTCCAGTCACATTTCAACAGTTCTGCTTTGTTTCCATCTCCCCTCTGGCTGTGCACGAGTAAGGTAAATTACTGTGACAGATTATACATCGCCCTATTATAAATGTTACAACGACCTCCACGTCCAGTGTGGATTTGCATAGTTACTGGGTTCTCTGCTGTTTAGTAACCTAAACAGTTTCGGAACTCTTCACTCCTTTTAAATAAGGTGCTTCAAATCGGAATGAAATGGGCATCAGTCAAGCATTCTTGTGAATTTTAAACTTGGCAAAGAATGCATTTTTTTTTTGTTTTCTCTCTCCATTTTGACTTTTAGAAATCCTATGACAGTAAACTGGCAAACAACTGAGTACTCAATAAGAATTATATTAGAGTACGGGCAAGTACTGAATGGGATCTCATGGCACTAGGATGACAAATATTTTGAGTTTATATCAATGACCTGAATCCAGAAACCTCTGCGCAAAGTCTTCAATCTTTGCCAACTATTCCAGACCAGGAGCATAGGGGAATAACAGGAGGCACCTGGAATTAATCTATAAATGTCAGTGATGTGATAAAGGGAGTTTAAGGATTTGGATGCAGTGTTTGTGAAGGATTAATGGTATATTTGCATGTTGGGATGGTGCGTGACTTGGAGGTGAACTTGGAATTGGTTGTGTTCCCATTTCTTTGCTGCTCTTGTCCTTTTGAGGTGGTAGAGATTGCAAGTTTGGAAGGTGGTGTAACAAGTTCCTTGAATTGTTGCAGTGTATCGTGTGATGTTACACATTGATTCACAATGACAATGTTGAAGGTGGCAGTTGGAGTCAGTCATGTGGTTCTACAGTGAAGCTTTGATCATTAGATCTTCACTTGTCTGTTTTTGCTTTGAAGGTGAAGTGAATGCTCCAGAGAGCCAGATTATCTCTTATGTGGAAGACCAGGTGCTGCAATTTATATCCTACTTGTCGTCTGTATAATGGAAGATGGGATATTTGACAGATTTTAACTTGGTTCCATTCCGTTTGTTTGTGAATGAATGTACAGTGTGATGCCACTCAAAAACCTGTAACTGCGTTTGAGACTATTATTTGTTTGAGGATGAGTTAAAATGGACATTTTATAGACAGTGTTCATCTATGAAGCGTTTTTCTGCCCTCTGACCTCTTTCCAAAATAACCAGATGGTAATCACATATGTTTTAAACAATGTGTCATGTAACAAAATACATGAGCTATAAGGCCATAATACAATTACAAAGTGGCTAGATTTGATATGTGTTGGAGAATTGAGTTCTCCACAGTTTCTGGAGCTCATTTCTCTAGTCTGAGACAGCATCCTTACTTCCTCGGTCTATTTTGGTTGAAAAGAAATTTGCTTGAAGCCAGTAATGTTGGTGTTGACTTGCTGACTTGAATGAGATCCATTTTGCAGTTTTTTTTCTTCATGCTTTTGTCTATTCTTGATGGTTACCAGTGTTTTCCCAAACACCTGGCCTTGCAAGTAATTTTGCGCTTTGGACTCGTATGTAGATTGAGTTTAGTTTCTCTCTTTCCCCCCCTGATTTTCTTGTAGACTTATAAATAAAATTGATATTGTATTTGGAGTGAAATATTATTTGAGACATATGATAGGAAATTCTGCACTGAGTGGTTGAAAGAATGGCATCGGTCATGTTGAAGAATTTCTAACTATTTTCTTTTCCTTGTGTAACCTGTGCATAAACTTGAACTTTGCTGCAAATGCACATTGAGCAAAGTTACCCCATCATTCAATTAATTTATGAATTATACTTTGATACCGCCCATGGACTAAGCCATTTCCAATCCCATCATCACAGGCACATTGTCACATATTGCAGTACTGAGCCAAGTAATCTTAAAAAGGCTGTGATCCAGTGAGGAGATGTATAACTCGTAGTAGAAAAGACTTGTGAATGCACTAGCACAGTCATCTGTTGAGTCAATAGGCCCTGCAGTTGCTTCTCCAAGGGGAGGGGACTGGTGAACAAAACATATAGTAAGGAAAGTCTATAACAAGTTCCCAGAAGAAGACAACCACGTGTCATTATCCTTTCCCTTAAAACACCAATAGATCAGAAATTTGGTGGTGTGTTGGGTGTGGAGCTTATTCCTATTTTAAGAAAATATTTGATATTAATGAGATAACAGCAGAATGTTTATACACACTGAATTTGACAATGCTATGATCCTTAATTTTCAAAAAAAATTTTGGATTTCCAGTTAATAGCTGAAAAAAATCAAAACAAAATTTCCCATTCATTTTTTTTTACTACAAATCAATTCAGAGCATTTGACTAAACACTTCCTGCAGGTATTTGTACTTTAAACCACAGAGTAGAACTTCCCCTTTCTCCTGTAAAACAACTAAAAGCCCTCTTGACAGATGTTACACTGTCCTTTAAGTAGATGTTCATTTCTCCAGAAGCAACTCAGTGATTCTGAGTGTACTTTTGTTCGTTCTTTTTCTGATAATCCTGGCATATGTTCCTGCACTCTGCTTTAAACCAGTGTTGATCCCCTGGTCCGATGCCAATGGTAGTGAAAGGGGTATTCTGGGCCGTTTTGGGTTGTGGTTGAAAATCATGCTGCTGCTTATGGCCCACAGTGTCCCATACATGCCAGTTTTTAGCTACTTGATCTGTTCTGAATTTATCTCATTTAAGATGTTTATTGCACAAATTATAGAAGGCACCCTTAGTGAGAATGCAGGCTTAGTCCGCAAAAGGATTACATGTTAGCCACTCTTACCTGTACTGTCATGGATTGAAACATCCATGACAGACTGAAGCAAGATCTCATAGATTTTTCCATTCTTGCTTCCTTCACTACTTGATGTTTATTCTTCTGGGCTTTGTTAGTCCTTGTACTACCAAGTCACTTGACACAAGCAAAGCAAACCAAGTCAACAGGTTGCTTCTTTCATTTGGTGTTTGTCAAACTGATTCTGTGCAAACTAATAGTTGTTTCACTACTTACAACTTTAAAATCTACTTGTAGTCAAGTAATTCCTATCAGTTGATGAATGTTTGGTGGGGGGGGGGGGGAACACTACAGGTATGAAAGTCAGCTATGGCTCATTTGGAAGTACTCTTGCCTCAGAACCCAAGTTCTCCAGGTTGAAGCCCCACCCCCAGGATCTGTGTGTGTAAAAGCCAAATCCAACACACTGTTAAGGATTCCATCTGATAGGAAGACCGAGACCTGTCTGCTTGTTCAGGTAGTTGTAAAAACTCTCACAACGCTATTTCCAGGAACAGGCAAGTTCTCCCCAGTGTCCTGGCCAATATTTATCTCCATGAACACAATTACTTATCTGATCATTCACAGTACTAATAACATTATCCTAAAAGTTTTGTTGAAGTATGTGTCCTGCTCTTCTGTTGTCAATACAGCAGAAGCCAAGATGCTATACAAGTGCAAGTCTTTAACATATCCCTTGGGCTGAGGAGCCCACTTATCTTCATACTTCAGCTAGCAGAAAATTCCTTTCAGCAGAATTTCTGCAGTAAACCTCTGGCCAGCTTTTTTTTTCCGCCTGTGCCAAGGGTTCATTTTCAAGAAACTGTTAGGTAGCTTTTCCAAGTAGTCAACTTTCATTTGCAGTCTAGATATTGTATGAGCAGACTCATTAAGTGAAAGGCATGAAGGAAAAATCTGATATCATAACTTGAAATGTGCACGTACCAGCAGGGACCATTGAATAATGATCAAGATTAGAGAATGTTTTATTTGTGTACTTTGTCTATTGTTGCCATGGCTAAAATCAAGTACAAGCACAAATTTGGTGGTCTGCATAGTTCGGTCTTCTGCCATATAGTGCATATGTCCACTGAACCACAGGCAGCTTTAACCATTGTTGAGCAGAAACTAAACGTTTATGTGATTACCTTGGCCTTTTAATGAGTCATTCCTTAATTGAATAATTGTTATTATGGTTTAAACAATAAAAACTTGTTACTAACTTCAAAGATGCACTTTTAGCAGAATATTGTATTGTGAGTTTGTTCTCTTAGATACCTGTGCTTGCTGTGTGTGTATAAACCATTGCTCTCTGTGGCATGGGAATGCCAAAGTTTTAGATGGCTTGTGTACTGCTCTGTACTCGACACTTTCCTATAATGTAGAAAATGAGGATGTGTTTCTGTTCTCCAACATTAAAAACATTAAAAAGTATTTAAAGCAAGAAGCATGTCTTGTTCTTTTTAAGATATTTTATTTCAAGTGAAGCTAAGAAAATGGAAAAGCTACTGGTGAACTTGATCATTGAGCTTGGTTATTGAATCTTACTGTAATCTTTAAACCACATTGTCATCCAAATTAAACATGAGAAGACCTGGTAAGTTGACATTATGGCGAGTCAATTGTAGAAATTACAGCAGGAAATGAAGCTTGCAAAGGCTGGTGTTGGCTTGTTAACTGGAACTGTCTTCTCTAATTACAGGTTCCTTTATATTGAAAAATGAACATTGATGTATCAGTTCCAGCAGAAAGTCCCAAGACACTTCACAGAGCATTAAATATAATTTGACACTGAGCCAGATGAAGAGATGTTGGTATATGACAAAAACCCTGACCAAAAGCAAGTTCTAAGGAGTGTCTTAGTGTTTTGGAGGGGATTTGTGGAGCCTCATCCTTTGGTAATCAACTTCAAATTGCAATGAAAACTGGGAAGAGAGAATTAAGAGTGCAGAAATAGTGAACACTTGTAACTGAATGAAGTTGCAGAGATGGCAAAGAGGTTGAGATTTGAAAACTAGATGCAGAATTGGCTGTTGTATATACTTGACCAACTTCCTTATTTTTAAAATCTTAATTACTGTGCCTCAGTAGTTACCTGCAAAGCATTACCAACAAGAAGTGAGGATTTGTTGAAGAGAATTTGAATACAGGTTGTTCTTCTATAATGTGATGCATGCGTTCTTGTGCAACCCCGCATTATCGAAAAATTGCACTTTAGGAACGGTGTTTCAGGTGTTGGCAATGTCATCCAGAGAAAGTATATTTCTGTCAGTGTGAAAGGGAAGGCTGATAGGTAGGGAATGCTGGATGACTAAAGAAATTGAGGGTTTGGTTAAGAAAAAGAAGGAAGCATATGTCAGGTATCGACCGGATAGATTGAGTGAATCCTTAGAGTATAAAGGAAGTAGGAGTTTACTTAAGAGGGAAATCAGGAGGGCAAAACGGGTACATGAGATAGCTTTGGCAAATAGAATTAAGGAGAATCCGAAGGGTTTTACAAAAATATTAAGGACAAAAGGGTAACTAGGGAGAGAATAGGGCCCCTCAAAAGATCAGCAAGGTGGCCTTTGTGTGGTTCCACAAAAAATGGGGGAGATACCAAACAAATATTTTGCATCAGTATTTACTGTGGAAAAGGATATGGATGATATAGACTGTTGGGAAATAGATGGTGACATCTTGAAAAACATCCATATTACAGAGGAGGAAGTGCTGGATGTCTTGAAACGGTTAAAGGTGGATAAATCCCCAGGACCTGATTAGGTGTACCCGAGAACTTTGTGGGAAGCTAGAGAAGTGATTGCTGGGCCTCTTGCTGAGATATTTGTATCAATAGTCACAGGTGAGGTGCCAGAAGACTGGAGGTTGGCAAATGTGCCACTGTTTAAGAAGGGCGGTAAAGACGAGCCACGGAACTATAGACCAGTGAGCCTGACCTCAGTGGTGGGCAAGTTCTTGGAGGGAATCCTGAGGGACAGGATGTACATGTATTTGGAAAGGCAAGGACTGATTTGGGATAGTCAACATGGCTTTGTGTGTGGGAAATCATGTCTCACATACGTGATTTTTTTGAAGAAGTAAAAAGAAGATTTAGGGCAGAGCAGTAGATGGGATCTATATGGACTTCAGTAAGGCATTGGACAAGGTTCCCCATGGGAGACTGATTAGCAAGGTTAGATCTCATGGAATACAGGGAGAACTAGCCATTTGGATACAGAACTGTCTTCTGAGCCAGAGGGTGGTGGAGGAGGGTTGTTTTTCAGACTGGAGGCCTATGAGCAGTGGAGTGCCACAAAGATCGGTGCTGGGCCCTCTACTTTTTGTCATTTACGTAAATGATTTGGATGCGAGCATAAGAGTTTAGTTTGCAGATGACACCAAAATTGCAGGTGTCGTGGGACAGCGAAGAGGGTTACCTCAGATTACAACAGGATTTGGGCCAATGGGCTGAGAAGGGGCAGATGGAGTTTAATTCCGCTAAATGCGAGGTGCTGCATTTTGTGAAAGCAAATCTTAGCAGGATTTATACACTTAATGGTAAGGTCCTAGGTAGTGTTGCTGAACAAAGAGACCTTGGAGTGCAGGTTCATAGCTCCTTGAAAGTGGAGTCGCAGGTAGACAGGATAGTGAAGAAGGCGTTTGGTATGCTTTCCTTTATTGGTCAGAGTATTGAGTACAGGAGTTGGGAGGTCATGTTGCAGCTGTACAGGACATTGGTTCGGCCACTGTTGGAATATTGCATTCAATTCTGGTCTTCCTATCAGAAAGATGTTGTGAAACTTGAAAGGGTTCAGAAAAGATTTATGAGGATGTTGCCAGGGTTGGAGGATCTGAGCTACAGGGAGAGGCTGAACAGGCTGGGGCTGTTTTCCCTAGAGCATTGGAGGCTGAGGGGTGACGTTAGAGGCTTACAAAATTGAGGGGCATGGATAGGATAAATTGGCAATGTCTTTTCCCTGGGGTCGGGGAGTCCAGAACTAGAGGGCATAGGTTTAGGGTGAGAGGGGAAAAGATATAAAAGAGACCTAAGGGGCAACTTTTTCACGCAGAGGGTGGTACGTGTATGGAATGAGCTGCCAGAAGATGTGGTGGAGGCTGGTACAATTGCAACATTTAAGAGGCATTTGGATGGGTATATGAATAGGAAGGGTTTGGAGGGATATGGGCTGGGTGCTGGCAGGTGGGACGAGATTGGGTTGGGATATCTTGTCGGCATGGATTGAAGGGTCTGTTTCCACGTTGTATGTCTCTATGACTCGAAGACTCTAATTGCGTTAGAGCCTTCAGTTTTCAAAGTACGTGCTATAGAAACTGTCCCCAATTCGTCAATCGTGTTAATGAAATGCGAGTTCTAGCAGAATGACCAGTATGGCTAAAAAACATCCACATCTTGTCGAAGTATTTCATCTTGCAAGTATGAAAGGAGAATGCTGGTTGGATAGCAAGTGCACTCTGGTAGAGGAATTGCCTTTACCAATATGCTAGTTCGTAATGACTGATTGTTAACTGCTAAGCTTCGTTTCAAGTTTAAACCAGGCATGTTGACCCTGGTCGAGGCATTGCCCTGAGAAATGAACCTGAGAGTGTTGATTGGTTAGTTGAAACTTGTCTCGTTGCATTGAAACAGTCAGTGCCCAAGGGAGACAAAAGGGGTAAAACACACTTGACTTCATCCTTCTCGATTTGCTCGCTGCAGTTGCATCTGTCCATGACAGTATCAGCAAGTAACCACGACACAGTCCTTGGAGAGATGATGTCCCTCCATTGTGTTGGATGGCGCTATCACTATATTAAACTGGACATACTTTGAACAACTCATCTGAGCGATAAGTGCTGGCCACTCAGTGATGCCCACCTCTCATTTGTGGATAAAGAAGAAAGCCATTGTTGATTGCTATTTATAATCCCATCTGGTTTACTAATTTCCCTGAAAGAAGGAAAAAGACCGACCTCTGACTCCAAACATGAGATTGCAGTTGACTTTTAACTGTCCTCTCAAATTAAAGAATTTAAACGGGAAAGACCACCCATCAAAGTACTGGCAATGGCAACAGCAATCCCAGATCTATTGAGCTTCAGTCACCTGGCTCCTTTATTTCATGGACTCATCAAGCAATAGCCCAATATATTCAAACTACCTGAATCATACCATACAGCTAACAATCCAGATGCCAGCATCACTCTCTGGCTATGCCTTGTCCCACAGACTTGGCAGACCTCTCTGATGCAGTGGTATATAGTAGGGAGGGAATTGTGTTGGGGTCCTCGACATTGACTTTAGAAGCCTCATGACTTTGGGTCAGGCAGGGGAAAGGAAACATTCTGGTTACAGTCTACTATCCCCCATGTACTACTTGGAGGAAGCACTAAGGATGGCAAGGACATAATGCAGTCTGGGTGCAGGGCAGGGATCTTTAATGTTCATCACCTAAGAGTGGCTCAGCAGCAACACTACTGACCGAGCTGGCTGTCCTAATGCACATAGTTACCACATAGTGTCTGTGGTAAGTGATGAAGGAACTAACGAGGGCAAAGCTTACTTAACTTCATCCTCAATCTTGGATGTCACAAATGCATTTGTCAATGATAATATCAGCACGAGTGACCATCTCACAATCTTGGGACAATGTCCATGTGGTGCCACTGTGTTGAATGGAGCCTAGCAAATTGCGGATATCAATGAAGCACTATGGATCATCAGCAGTAGAATTGTATTAAACCATAGTCAACCAATCATGGCCGGTCATGCCATTAACATCAAAGCAATAGGTAAATCCTGGCTCAATAAAGAGTGCAATTGGGCATGTCAGGCAGACCTAAAAATGAGGTGTCAACTTGCTGAAGCTACAACACTAAACTATTTATGTCCCAAATAATGAAAGCAGTATGTAATAGGTTAAGCAATCTCACAGCAATGGATCCAAGTTCTTCAGCCCTCGCAGCTCCATTCATGAATGGTGCTAGACAATTAAATAGCTCAGGAGAAGGTTACACAAAAATATTTATTCTCAAAAATGGAAAGAAACCAACACCTTAATGCAAATACCCTGCAGAAGTGCAAGGTGGATGACTGACTTCAGCACTTCCTCTGGTCCCCAGAATTCCTGATGTCAGTCTTTAAACCAGTCTGATTCACTTCAGGTTAGACGTGCTCTGATAACCATAGTATCCATAAAAGACACTGAGACGTAGGAATAGAAGGCCATTTAGCCCTTTTGAGCCTGTTCTATCACTCAATAAGATCATGGCTGATCCAACAGTCTGCTTTCTTACCCTTTCCCTGTAATCATTGATTCCCCTACTGATCAAAATCTATGTATCCCAGTCTTAAATGTGCATAGGGAACCTGATCCCATATCTCTTTGTGGCAAGGCATTCAAAAGAGTCTCAAACCTCAGAAATAACCCCCAAGCTATTGATAGAGGGGGATTCACTGATACCGTTGACAAGTGGTAGTGGTCAGATTCATTCTTGTTGGAAGTGGTCATTGCGTAACATTTGTATGTTGTGAATGTTACTTGCTATTTTTTGGTCCAAGCCTGAACATTATCCAGATTTTGTTCCACTGAAACTGTGCGTGCTCAGGTGCAGTAAAGCAAAGGTAAGTGTGAAGTTGTTCACCTTCAGTACTGAAAGCAGAATGCTGAGTAACATTAAACTGGTGACAGACTGGGCAATATTAATTTACAAAGTGTCATTGCACACCAGTCATTGAAAGGAAGTATGCAGATGATATGTTGGTCCTCGTTGCAAGAGGGTTTTGAGTACAGGAGTAAGGTTGTCTGGTTGCAGCTGTAAGGGCCTTAGTGACACCACACTTAGAAAAATGTGTGCCGTTTTTGGTCTCCTTTGCTAAAAGACATATTCACTATACAGAGAATGCAGTCACATTTCATCATACTGATCCTGAGATAGTAACTTTGTGATATGAGGAGGGATTTTTGTCAACTGGGCCTCAAATGAAACTTAAATTTTTCATCAAAACAGGACAGACTGAATGCAGGGATAATGTTTCCTCCGGTTGGATGGTCCAGAGAAAGAGTCATGGTCTCAGGATATGTGGTAGTCCATTTCAGGGTGAGGTGAGGAGAATTTGTCTTCACTGGGGTTGTGAACTGGAACTGTCCAGCACAGAAGGCTGTGGAAGCTAAGGCACTGAATATATTTGAGATTTCTGGAGGCCAAAGGTGTCAAGGAGTCAGACAGGAGTACAGCGTGCTGTTAGAGGATCAGTCCTGATCAGATTAAGAGGTGGAGCACACTTGATGGGCAAAATGGCCTATTCCTGCTCCCATTTTCTATATGTATACATCAAATTTCCTTTTGAAAGTTACTATTTCTGGCCCCCATTCAGGTAGTGTGTTCCTGATAATAATTCACTGCATTAGACAATTTTCCTTATCTTACCTCTGGTTCTTCTGCTACATTTAATGTAAATTTATTGCCCTTGATGATCAATTCTCCAGCTAGTAGAAACAGTTTCTCGTTATTTACCGCATTAAAAACACTATTTTCTTAACACTATAGTAACCAAGTTGATTGTGAACCTCCGCGACACTATGAAACTTCAACAGTGTTGAATGCTTTCCCCAGTAATTTTATTTTTAGATAAAGCAGCTGACAGGCATTTTGTTTATTCAAAGACTCTGTGCCAGTGATGCTGCCAAAAAGATCACTTATAATCAAGAACAGAGGCCAATTGTTTCTTTAAGTTCTGCTTTGTTGTGTATCTCCCTTTTCATTTTTTTACAAAATCAATTCGTCTAACGTTTTAAAGACCATGCAGCAGCAGTACTGTGCAGAGTTATGCTTACAGAATTACAGAAATGTTTTCATCACACTGGAGAGTGCACAGAAGAGATTTATAACATTGCTACTAGGACTGGTGAATTATTGCTATAAATAGATGTTTGCTAGGAAAGCACTTGAGTAGTGCTGAAAAAAGGTGTGTTTTGCCAAAGCTTTTTATCTTGTACTCATCAGGACAATTTGCAAGAATACACAGTTAAGGGTATTTAAGGTTTAATGCTGTTTGGCAAGTGGATTATTATCGGTAGGGGCATTGCCATGTGGAATGATGACTGACAGTTAACATCCAGGCTTTGTTTAAATTTTAAAGCAAGCAGGTTGACTCAGATTGCTTAAGGTATTGCTCTCATAAGTGAACCAGAGAATGGCTATCACCTATTAAGTTGAGTTGGATCAGTTATAATGCAAGTACATTTTTTTTCTGACTGCAAAAGGTGAGTGTCTTATGTTTTAAGATATGTAGCTTCTAGTACATGCAAGTGTGCCACATTGAGCCTAAATGACAATTATAATTTAGTTGTCAGCACAATTCTTTGTATGCTTGGGATTATACAACAAATGTTGTCTAGTTGCGGAATAACATCTCATGTATTGTTGGTTTTGCAAATGGAGTATTCATTGAACTCAATATGTAGTGAAATAGAGCACATTAGAGCTATGTTGCAGGATAATGGCTAGTTGGCATTTTTTTCATTGTATGTTGTGCAAACTCATGATGGTTCTTGGGTCATCATTATTGGTCCTGGAAAGTGCACGGTCTACCTCAGATTACCTTGGAAGGGTAAGGTAGCACACATAGGTTTGAACAAAAGGTAGTAGCAACATCTAATGGGTTGTTTCCCACTGCTATTATGGTGTATTAACATGAGTAGTGTTTGCCACTAATAGGATGCTGCTATCAAGCCAAAAAGGCTTTTTGCCGATCGCACAAGTTAATGCTATATGAATTTCAGTGCAGGGATGATGTTAGGCATGCAGTTCAACTGTCCAAGAGACTAATGGACCATGTCTATCAGCAAGTTTCTTCACCTGATCACAACAAGCAAGATGCTGACTGTACCTAGTCAGTAATTGGACAATATTTGCTGGCTCATCATTGTGTGTGAAGAATTATGCAGAAAGTCAATTCAGGAAAAACTGTCAGGCTTGCAGTGTGGCATGGCTTTGTGTCCTGGAGACTACATACATTTATATACAGACCCTGTCCTTTGTGAACAAAAAGAAACAAGCATGCACTGTGTCTGTTTCAACTCAACAAGCCTTTTACTGGTTAATTTCTCAGGACAATGCCTTTACATATCAGGGCCAACTTGCCTGTTTTAAAATGTAAATAATTCCTGGCAATTAACTGCCAATCATTATTAACTGGAGGTGTATTCTCCATGGCAGTGACTCTACCATTCAGACTGTACTTGCCAACCAGTCAGCATCCTCTAAATTAGTATGCTTGTAAATTGTCCTGATTAGTAAAAGAGGAAAATTTGAAACAAAAATAAGTTTCCATTTTCAACGTATTATCAGAAAATATTGATTTGGCTAGGTTTCCTTTCTTGGAACAGAGGGGTTGAGGCTGGGATCTAAATGAGACGAATGAAATCATGAGGACCCAGGAGAAGGATCTAGTTCTCTCAGTGGAGAGGTGAAAAAACAGGGTAGGGGACAATTTGAGTGAAAGTAATGTTAGATGTATTAGATGGCAGGTCAGGAGAATTTGTTTACACCTTGAAGGTGCTGAGGATCTGGGAATTGAGATGATGAAATACAATTAGAGACATAAAGCTCATTCAGTGTTTTTTTTTAAAAAATGGATTATGCACTGAAGTGCCATGTGCTACAGAGCTATTGATTTAAGTACAATGAAACATTTTGCTTTGCAGGCAGTACAGAGAGATCATAACATACAAGGACATACAGATCATAAGGTATTTAGATAAAGTGAGACATTAAAGGTTATGATCTTGCTTTTGTGCAGCCAATATTAGATTTGAAATTAGAGCGATCTCTTCAGCAATCTAATAACAGTAAGGAAGAAGCTGTTCTTGAATCTTTTGGTATGTATGTTCAAGTTCCTATATCTTCTGCCTGACATAAGAGGTTGGCAGAAAGTATTACCAGGGTGTGAGGGATCTTTGGCAGCCTTTCCATGGTAACAGGATATCTAAATGGAGCACATGGAAGAGATGTTGGCTTTCGTGATGTTCTGGGCTGTGTATACAACTTTCTGTAGTTTATTGTCCTGGGCAGAGCAATTGCTATACCAAGCCATTATGCACCCAAATAGAATGCTTTCTGTGGTGCATCTGTAAAGTTTGGTGAGGATCCTTATGGACGTGTCGAACTTCCTAAGCCTCTTGAGAAAGAAGTGCCGCCTTGACCATCTCATCTACATGACAGATTCAGGACAGTGTTTTGGTCCTAGGAACTTGATATTCTCGACTCTATCCATCATTTGACATAGATAGAAGCGTGTCCTTCTTCCTGAACTCAATGATTAGTAGTTTTGTTTTGCTGACATAGAGAGAGAGAGAGAGAGAGATTGTCATCGTCATCATTGCTTCACATCACCAAGCATTCTATCTCTGTTTAATATCAGTCTACAATGCTGATGTCGTAAGTCGATGGAGTTCATGGAAAATCTGGCCACACTGCTGTGGGTCTACAGGAGGTACAGTAGAAGGTTGAATGCGTACCCTAGTGGGGCTCTGCTGTTGAGGATTTTCGTGGAGGAGGTGCCGTCATCTAATTTAGTGATTGCGGTCTGTGGGTCAGGAAGCTGAGGATCCAGGCCCAGGCCCAGGCGGAGCTGAGACCTAGGAGCCAGTGGGATTAAGCACTTGGCTGTTTTTAGTTGGCACATCTGCTGGTTGAATGGCACCTTGTGTAACTTTCTCTAATTCTAACAAAGTAGGTTAGGAATGTGTCTGAGGCAGATGTCAGTGACTAATGTGTGCTGTAGATATTATGGAATGAGAACAACGAGTGGAATTGGAAACTTTTGAAACACAAAATTGTCGTATTTCTAATGGCTACCTATGTATAAGTATCTTTCAATCTAGTTTAGCAATCTAATGATTTAACATTTCATTACCCATTCAACTCACCACTTGAGTTGTATTGGTCAGAAGAGAAGGATGGAAGAGGCATGGGAAGAAGAGAAAGAGGGAAAGAAGGATTTGGGAAAGATGGATGCACAAGAGATGAGGGAGAATGAGAAGGTCAGCTAATGAAAAGCAGAGAAATAAATTCCCATGAATACTGAATTCTGCAAAAGGAAATGTGTGTAAAGTTGTGTGCGGGGACCATGAACTGGAGTTGCTACTTTCTAGACAACATCAGATCGAGAGACGACTAAGGACTTTGAGCAGAATTAATTGCTGTCTCAGGGGAATAGTGGATGCTGGAACTGTATTCCGAGACCTTGAATCAGTTCTGTTCAAGTTTGTGGACAGGATGCGAAGAATAATAGGGCCAAAAACAAATCAAATGATAGTGGGGTAATGCAGGAATAGTGGTCAAAGAATGGCTAAAGTAGGAGTTCAGGAGTGATCTTATTGAGTGGCAGACTGGTGTCAATGGACTGCATGATAGAGTGAGATCCGGTGCTGCCCCCTATTCCTACCTATTATCTTAAAATTTGAAAATGCTGCTAAGTGGAGTCGATCAGGCAGGTGGGAGTAGCTCTATATAAAGCCAGTGAGAGGAGGACAAATAGATGTTTGTTGGATATATAGTTCAGTACATCCACAATTCAGTTACAGCAGCAATGGAAATAGTACCGTACTACTCAAGAAAAAGAAGTGGACATTAAAATCGTATTTTGACAGACTGCTGTCAAGGTAGGCTCGGCGAGGTAACTACCACTGTCACTTCTGACTCAGGCTCAAGACAAAATTTCTTTGAGGGGTTGTGTTAAAGATTTAAAAGGTGCCTAAGGAGCAACTTTTTCATGCAGAGGGTGGTGCATGTATGGAATGAGCTGGCTCAAGGTAGAGCGTGGAGGGTTGTTTTTCAGACTGGAGGCCTGTGACCAGTGGAGTGCCACAAGGATCGGTGCTGGGTCCTCTACTTTTTGCCATTTACATAAATGATTTGGATGCGAGCGTAAAAGGTACAGTTAGTAAATTTTGCAGATGACACCAAAATTGGAGGTGTAGTGGACAGCAAAGAGGGATACCTCAGATTACAACAGGATCTTGACCAGATGGGCCAATGGGCTGAGAAGTGGCAGATGGAATTTAATTCCGATAAATGTGAGGTGCTGCATTTTGGGAAAGCAAATCTTAGCAGGACTTGTACACTTAATGGTAAGGTGCTAGGGAGTGTTGCTGAACAAAGAGATTTTGACGTGTAGGTTCATAGCTCCTTGAAAGTGGAGTTGCAGGTAGATAGGATAGTGAAGAAGGCATTTGGTATGCTTTCCTTTATTGGTCAGAGTATTGAGTACAGGGGTTGGGAGGTCATGTTGCGGCTGTACAGGACATTAATTATGCCACTGTTGGAATATTGCGTGCAATTCTGGTCTCCATCCTATCAGAAGGATGTTGTGAAACTTGAAAGGGTTCAGAAAAGATTTACAAGGATGTTGCCAGGGTTGTAGGATTTGAGCCAGAGGGAGAGGCGGGAGAGGCTGAACAGGCTGGGGCTGTTTTCCCTGGAGCGTTGGACTCTGAAGGGTGACTTTATAGAGGTTTACAAAATTTATGAGGGGCATGGATAGGATAAACAGGCAAAGGCTTTTCCCTGGGGTCAGGGAGTCCAGAACTAGAGGGCATAGGTTTAGGATGAGAGGGGAAAGATATAAAAGACACCTACGGGGCAACCTTTTCACACAGAAGGTGGTACATGTATGGAATGAGCTGCCAGAGGAAGTGGTGGAGGCTGGTACAATTGCAACATTTAAGAGGCATTTGGATGAGTATATGAATAGGAAGGGTTTAGAGGGATATGGGCCAGGTGCTGGCAGGTGGGACTAGATTGGATTGGGATATCTGGTCAGCGTGGGCAGGTTGGATCGAAGGGTCTGTTTCCATGCTGTACATCTCTATGATTCTATGCAGTGGTGGAGACTGGTAAAATTACAATATTTAAAAGGACTTGGATGGGTATATGAATACGAAGGGTTTAGAGCGATATGGGCCAGGTGCTGGCAAATGGGACTAAATTAATTTAGGATATCTGGTCAGCATGGATTAGTTGGATCGAAGGGTCTGTTTCAGTGCTGTACAGCTCTCTGACTCTTATGTTACTTGACCTATATGTATCATAGTGTTCACTGCGCCCCCTACAGACAGTGCCTTTAAAATGTAGCAGCTATACATGATTTACTGATATGTGTACCCAGCTATGTACCCTTTCTTCCAGTTATGATTAGGTTAAATTCAATATGGTGTTATACGTGCAAGCTGAAAAGTAATATTGGCTGGGATTGCTCCCTAAGCTTCAAATGTCACTTCAAACTCCAAGTCCCAGAAACTCCACACAGTGAGTTAAATCTATCTGGTACTTGTGGATTTGTATTCAGTAAAGATGAAAACAAAGCAACCTCTCAGTTTGCTTTAAAAGAATGAACTAACAAGTTTGTTTCATCAATGCTATACAATGAGCAGAGTACCACTGAACAGCAAATCTGACCATATTAGTTGTTGAACAAGGAGCAGTTTATTCATTGTTCGATTGGCATCACAACCCAACACCAGCTGACCATGATTATTTCCAGGCCATATAACCAAAGAAAAACATATGAACCACCGCCAGGAATGTCGGTAGCCAGAGGACAGAAACTTAGGACGATTGTCAACAGAATCAGTTGAGATGAGAGAATTATTTTACACATTGAGTTATAATGACCTGGAACAGAATATCTAAAAGGGTGATGTAGGCAGATTCAACCATGACTTTCAGAACGGAACTAGATAAATGCATGACAGCGAAACACAATTGCAGTAGTCTAGGGCAGAAACAACAGAGTGAGACTCATTTGAAATTTCTTTCACATACATTATTTTTACTTCCCTACTACTTCTCTCAGATTCTTTCTTGTGGCAGTAGCCAGAAGATTTTTTTTTAAATTTCCTGGAGACACATAACAGTTCTAGAGGATTGACAACCCTGAATCATGCTGAAACATCAGCAAGATGTGAAAATAAATATTTCTGTTGTGAGATGGTGAGAATCCATTTGTCATTCAACATTTGAGATTTCTGGTCAGTTGCATTTGAAAGGATATGTACAAGTTTAATGAGACATTACATACCCTATTTATTATAATAGGTGTTATTCAACTTATGCATTTGTATAGATAGTTTCATTGTCAAAAATGATCAGCTCCTTTTGTGATGACATCTTGTTATTTTCATGTCTAATCTTCTGGGTACAAACTTGTTTTAGTCAATTTCTGTAGATTAATCCAAATATTGGGTGGAAATACAATTCACTAGTCTAACAGCCTGCATAATTTAACTTGAATGAAACAACCTTACAACCAGAGAGCAGTATCAGTGATATTGCATGTCATTAGCCAGGTTTGGTTGTTTTGGCTGAAGAAGTAGAGTCTCTTTGTCGCTAGCAGACAAGCCCCTGATCTCTTGTCAGTGTTGGGCTGGACAATAGAACCAGTGAGGTTGCGCTGCTTTGAGATTTGCAATGAGGTCATTGGAATTCACTGCTCCAGTTTGACTCTTATGGAATGTTGGCTTGTTTCTCTGTCACTGAACTTCACTGCTTCAGTCTGACAATTAACAACATTGATTTTGTCACAGTCTGGTACTTTGGTTGTTGAGCTGTATTTGTCCAGCTTGACACAACATTTCAAGTCTGGAATATAGTTGTGAGAAGCTGTTTGCTTGGTTTATGGCCAGCGTGCCTAACTCGCTAGCTATGATTCTGTATAACAAAGACTTCAGGGTTCACAAATTATGTCTGCTGGACCGTTTCATTATTGCTATGTTGCTTAATTTTCATCTGATGTCTATCAGATGAAGAAAGAATAACAGAACATGCATGACCATAGGATGTCCCAAATGATTTCCACTCACTAAAATTTTTAAAATGATATTCAGAACTAATTTATAATTTACAAAGAAGCTATCACAGTAATGGTGAAAATGTAATTCATGAATTGTAAGGGCCATCATGTTCAATAATGTCCTTTAGGTAAGAAAGTTTGCTGACCTTACCTGGTTTGACCTCCATGTAGCTCCAGAGCCACAGCAATGTGTTCACTCTTATTTGCTCTTTCTGAAATGAACTAGCAAGCCCCTCAGTTGTACCAAGTTACCATGACAAAGTATAATGAGAATAGACAGCCCAGCAACAACCCAGGTATTGGAATCAACATGACAAAGACATGTGCCCTGTTGACCTTACAATTTGCTCCTCGCAAAAATCTACAGTCTTGTACTAACATTGGGAGTGTGGTTTCAATTGAGCATTTCATGAGGCATTGCAGGTCATCAACAGCAAAACTTTTTATTTCAACTGCATTTGTAAGCTCATAGCCTAATATATCTCTCAGTTTACTATGATCATCAAGGGAGAAAGTGAGGGCTGCAGATGCTGGAGATCAGAGCTGAAAAATGTGTTGCTGGAAAAGCGCAGCAGGTCAGGCAGCATCAAAGGAACAGGAGAATCGACGTTCCTGAAGAAGAGCTAATGCCCGAAATGTCGATTCTCTTGCTCCTTTGATGCTGCCTGACCTGCTGCGCTTTTCCAGCAACACAGTTTTCAGCTATGACCATCAAGGGATCAACTATTGGTTAATGAAGAGTGTAGGAGGGCATGACAAAGACCGTAGCAGGCAAACATAAACTTTGCCAACCTGGAAAAGCAGCAATGCACGAGTCCATGCAACATAAATAGTGGAAGCAGCATGTAACAAAAAAGATAATAGATCCCACAACTAATGGATCAGATCAAAGTCCTTGTGTTCTGTCACATTTACATCTTTTAAAACTTTCTTTCATGGGTTGTTGATGTTGCTAACTGGGCTAGTATTTATTGCCCATTCCAATTATCCTGGAGAAGGCAGTGGTGAGCCACCTTCTGGAAACACTGCAGTCCCATGTACTGCAATTGCTATTAGGGGAGCAATGTCAGGATTTGGAAAGTGAAGTAACAGTGATGTAGTTCCAAGTCAAGATGGTGTGTGGCTTGGAGGGAACTTGCAGATAGTGGTGTTCTTATGTACAGTATCTGCTGCTCTTGTCTTTCTCCTCCATAGAGGTTGTCAAAGGAGCCTTAGTGAGTTGTTGCTGCATATGGTACATACACTGCAGAGGGTATCGGTCCACAAGATGTAGGCCATTCAGTCTATTGAGTCTGCTCTGCCATTCATTGATATCATGGTTGATCTGATAATCTTCAACTTCTTTTTCCTGCTTTTGCCACATAACCACAGATTCTGTTATTAATACAAGTCTGGATGTAGGTTTGCTTGTTGAGCTGGAAGGTTCATTTTCAGATGTTTCATCATCACAATATTAGGTAATATCTTCAGTGAGCCTCTGGACAAAGCACTATTGATGTTTCCTGCTTTCTATTTATATGTTTTGGTTTCTTTGGGTTGGTGATGTCATTTCCTGTACATTTTCTCATGGGGTGGTAAATGGGGTCCAAGTCAATGTGTTTGTTGATAGAGTTCCAGGTGGAATGGCATGCTTCTCGGAATTCTTGTGCATGTTTCTGTTTGGCTAGTCCAAGGGTGGATGTGTTGTCCCAGTTGAAGTTTTGTCCTTCCTTATCTGTATGTAAGAAAACTAGTGAGAGAGGGTTGACAGATTGACTTGGACCCCATTTAGCACCCCCTCAGAAAAAGAACAGGAAATGACATCACCACAGGAAATGACATTGCCAACCCAAGGAAACCCAAACATATAAGTAGAAAGCAGGAAATACCAGCAGTGCTTCGTCCGGAGGCTTACTGAAGATGTTATCTTGTATGGTGATGGAACGTCTCAAAACAAACCTTCCAGCTCAGCGAGCAAACCAAATCCAGAACCTCAACTGGTGCTACAAATCTTCTCAAAACTTCCTAATAAGAATCTGTCTTTCTCAGCCACGAATATACCTAATTTCCCCAGCCTAAAAAGCTGTCTGCAGAAAAAAAAAATCACTATCCTCTAAAGGAGGAAATTCCTTCTCATCTCTGTCTTACTTGTCTGACCCCTTATCTGGGATTATGCCCATTGTTTTCCCTTGTGGGAGAGTCTAGGACCAACCTCTCCATTAATGCTGTCAAGTCCCCTGAGAATCTTGTATGTTTCAATAAACTGGCCCCTCAACTTCTATATTCCAATGATTACAACTGAACATCTCATAAAGCAATCCCTTCATAGTGAACCTTCTCTAGACTGCCTGCAATGTTAGTTTATTTTTTTTAGATAAGGGGCCCAAATCAGTTTACGGTTTTCCAGCTGTGGTCTGACCAGTGGCTAATGTAGTTTTAGCAAAACCTCCCTTGTGTCTTGTCAAAGCTGCACAGGCTTGGGGGAGTCAGGAGATGAATTACCTGCCTCAGAATGCAACTGAAATGAATACTCCAGTTCATTTTCTGATCAATTGTTCCTCCCAAGATGTCAATAATGATGGGACTCAATAATGCCATTAAATGTCCAGGGGAGGCGGTTAGGTTTCTAGCGATGGTAGGGTTCTGAAAGATTTACCAGAATATTGCTGGATATGGATTTGAGTTGTTGTGGCTATGTTCACCAAGGTGTGAATTTGGTTTGCTGACATTTCATTTCCTCTATAGGTGACATACTCAGTGGTGTGAAACACTGCTGTACTATGGGAGTGTGTAGCCTTGGATGTGACACATTTGCTACAGGGAATGCGGGAAAATGCTTGTTCAGAAGAATTGGGGACATCTGTTCTTAGTGTCAATGGATTGGTGTAAATAAGACTCACTTGTTGAATGTGTGGCAGTACTTCCTCCTCACGCCAAAGGCTGGAGGCACGCATATTTCACAGGGTGTTGGATAACTAAAAATTATGGTGATATTGAAGTCGCTAAACAAAACTTATACTCAATTGGAAAAGAACTTGTAATTGAATAAGCTGAGGGGAATGTGCATGTAGTAGAACAATTCTGATACATTTTCATGTATATTACACTTGAGCAGATTTGAGTTTATGAAGCTCATTCCCTCATCTTGACTGTTCTGGGAAGTGAATGTCTCATTACCCTTTAAGGCTAGGAAAACACAGGCTGAAAGTTGGAAGGTGTTCATGTGTGAGTGAGAGTTAGAAAACCACCTTCTGTCAATTACATTCACTGAATGGAGAGAGAGAGAGAGACAGACAGGCAGACAGGATCATCTGTCTAGATTAGTCTCGATTAATTCTTTATGGTCTGATTTGAGTGAACATTGGCTTGTCGTGGATTGAATGTGTGTGTTTGTTCCCTGGAGCTCGAGATCCGGGAATGTTATGAATTGAAGTTGCATTTTGGGAATCTAGATGATTTTAAATGAAATAGCCATTTTGTAGGACAATGATACTGGACATGTTAGCTGAGCGAGGTGACCCCATAACCTTTTCCACATAGTTTAGACTAGTCTCTCATTATGTACTAGCCAAAGTAATTGAACATTTGGGGCCTGGCTGGATCAAGGTTTCCCACTTGGATGCGCATGTAGCTTAATTAGTCAAGCGTATACAGACCTGTCAACGAGTTTCTCTTCCTCTGCAAACTTTTGCCATTTTATTGTTGCTTATCTGATTAAGGACATGTAGCGTTTTTGTAATTTTAATAAAGACAGCTTGTTTGCAGCAATAAAGGGCGGGTGGGGGGGTGGGAGGGGGTAGCCTGAGACAGCTCTTAGAAGTAAGAGCTGGCGCTGCTACCCAGCTAATGGTTTTAGAACCTTAGCTCAAGTCTGGCTTGTAGATATCTATGTTATAGTGTAACTTTGATGCCATTGGTAAATAAAGGTAATAATTTTAACTAAATTGTAAGAGTTTTATATTCCAGACTACCACAGAGTATGATCTCTGGGATGAACCAACAGAGGGATTCCCTGAGCCGTCTCGAATAAGTACTTTAACAGTACTGTGGTTGGAATTTATTTGGTTTCATTCCCACTCCTACCATTTGCCAGTTCTGTTTGTTCATTGCAGTGATCGGTATATTGGGTGTAGGTTAATGTGTTTATTGATGGAGTCTATGGATGAGTGCCAAGCTTCTAGGAATTCTCTGGTTTTCTCTGCTTGGCTTGTCCTATTATTGTTGTGTTGTCTCAGTTGAATTTGTGGACCTTGTTTTGTGTGTGTGTGTGTGTGTGTAGATACGAAGGATAGATGTTTGTATTGTTTAGTGGCCAGTTGATGTTCATGAATGTAGATCACAGGTTATCTGCCGGTTTGTCCTAAAATGGAAGGCTTTGAGTTTATAAAGAAAGGCTGCATTGGCTGGGACATTTTTCATTGGAGAATAGGAAGTTGAGAGATGACCTTAGAGGTTTATAAAATCATGAGGGTTACAGTTAGGGTTAATGTTCGGTGTCGTTTCCCTCGGTTGTGGGATTTCAAGACTCAGTATATTTTTATGGTGAGAGGAGGGAGATTTAAAAAAGGCATGAGAGGCAAATTGTTTACACAGAGGGTGGTTTGTGTGTGGAATGAACTTTGAGGAACTGGTGGATGCAGCACAATTTAAAAGACATTTAGGTAAGTACATGAATAGGAAAGATTTGAAGGGACATGGGCCAGGAGCAGGCAGGTGGGACTAGTTTAAGTTGGGATTATGTTCAGCATGGACTAGTTGAGGTGTCTATTTCCACGCTGTATGACTATGATCATTGCCTGACACTTGCTGGCACTAATGTTAATTGCCACTTATCAGCCCAAGTCTATGATCATGGACTGCCTCACGGAGGAGTCACAAATAGTGTTGAACATTGCACAATCTTTGATGAAGATCCCCAGTTCTAAGCTTATGGTGCAGAGAAGGTAGTTGACAAAGAAATGGAAAATGGATTGGCGTAGACACTACCCTACAGAACATGCATGATGATATTCTGAAGGTGAGTTGATTGATCGCTAACCACCACAACTGTCTTTATGCTAGGTGTATGGCTCCCGTGGTGAAGGAATTTTTCAAAATTCCATTGATTTAGATGTCACCAGGGCTCCTTGATGCTCTGCTCAGTCAAATGTGGCCTTGTGATACTGAGCTGCATATATTTTTTGAATTGCTGTCAGAGGAGGTGATGGAGGCTGGTTTAAATTACAACATTTAAAAGAATGTGGATGGATATGAGAATAGAAATTATTTAGAGGGATATGGGCCAAATGTTGGAAAATGGGACTAAATTAATGTAGAAATCTACATTATCCGCATGGATAAGTTGCTCTGAAGGGTCTGTTTTCATACTGTACATATCTATGACTTGTATTGATGCTGCATTGTATTCATTGCTCTAGAGGAGTACTAGAGCATTAATCATTCTGGGCTGGCATTGATTTGTATGCGTCACTCTGGGCTGCTTGCTTTACTTTGGGAATGATACTGAGCTGCGTGCATCCATCTGCTCTCGCTCTGGGCTGTATACATTACACTGTGGTAACAAAGGACTGCATTATTCTGAATGCATGCAACACTCTGGGCTGCTTGCGTGGGTCATGGACAACAGTGGGCAGCACACGTCAATGTAGGCTACTGCTGGGCTGGTTGCATCACTACCACTCGGTTGTATGCATTAGTGGTCTGACATTGGACTGTATGCATCAATCCAGGCTACCCCTGGACTGTGTGCTAAGATTGGGTCGCACGCATCAATCTTGGGCTAACTCGGGACTGTTTGTATAATGGAATGGCATTCGCTTGTATGTATCAATGCAAGTTGACACTGGACTGTATGCACGACGCTGGGCTGAATGCATCATTTTGGGCTGTCCTGGAGCTGGAAGTGTAACTCTGGAATGACATACGCTTCTATACCGACTCCCACAGCTACCTGGCTTACACCTCTTCCTATCCTACCTCTTGCAAAAATGCCATCCCGTATTCGCAATTCCTCCGCCTTCCCCCATCTGCTCCCAGGAGGACCAGTTCCCCGACCGAACACACCAGATGGCCTCCTTTAGAGACCGCAATTTCCCTTCCCACGTGGTTAAAGATGCCCTCCAACGCATCTCGTCCACATCCCGCACCTCCGCCCTCAGACCCCACCCCTCCAACCGTAACAAGGACAGAACGCCCCTGGTGCCCACCTTCCACCTCGCCAACCTTCGCATAAACCAAATCATCCACCGACATTTCCGC
>NC_057727.1:8504508-8512396 GCF_004010195.1 Chiloscyllium plagiosum
AGTTCAAACTTCCAGCTCAGCACTGTCCCCATGACTTGTCCTACCGGCCTATCTTCTTTTCCACCTATCCACTCCCCCCTCCTCCCCCAACCTATCACCTTCATCCCCTCCACCACTCACCCATTGTACTCTATGCTACTTTCTCCCCACCCCCACTCTCCTCTCACTTATCTCTCCACGCTTCAGGCTCTCAGCCTTTATTCCTCATGAAGGGCTTTTGCCCAAAACGTCGGTTTTACTGTTCCTCGGATGCTGCCTGAACTGCTGTGCTCTTCCAGTACCACTACATCAACATGGCCTGATTCTGGGCTGCATGCATGACGCTGAACCAAATGCATCACTCTAGGATGACACAGGTCTGGTTGCATGGCTCACTGATTACACTGGGTAGCACACATTTAATCTGGAGTACCACTTGGCTGTTTGCACCACTCTACTGCCAATGGAGCTGCCTGCATCGCTCTGGGTTGCGTGCATCAAATGTGGTATGACACGGGACTGCATGCAGCAACCTGGGGTGACACAGGACTGTATGCATCAATCTGGGCTACCACTGGATTCTATGTATAATCTGTGGTAATACGGGGCTGCAAGCATCAATCTGGGCTGACATGGGGTTGCATGTATAACTCCGGAATGGCAATCGCCTGTATGCATCAACATGGGCTGACACGAGGCTGCATGTATGACTCTGGGCTGTATGAATTAATCAGGGTTGCATGTATAACTCTGGAAGGACATTCACCTGTCTGCATCAACATGGGCTGACACGAGGCTGCATGTATGACTCTGGGCTGTATGAATTCATCAGGGTTGCATGTAAAACTCTGGAATGACATTCACCTGTCTGCATCAACATGGGCTGACAGGAGGCTGCATGTATGACTCTGGGCTGTATGAATCAATCAGGGCTGACATGTATAACTCTGGAATGACATTCGCCTGTCTGCATCAACATGGGCTGACACGAGGCTGCACGTATGACTCTGGGCTGTATGAATCAATCAGCGCTGACAGGGGGCTGCATGAATAACTCTGGAATGACACTCGCCTGTCTGCATCAACATGGGCTGACAGGAGGCTGCATGTATGACTCTGGGCTGTATGAATTCATCAGGGCTGACATGTATAACTCTGGAGTGACATTCACCTGTCTGCATCAACATGGGCTGACATGGGGCTACATGTATGACTCTGGAATGACATTCGCCTGTCTGCATCAACATGGGCTGACATGGGGCTACATGTATAACTCTGGAATGACATTCACCTGTCTGCATCAACATGGGCTGACATGGGGCTGCATGTATAACTCTGGAATGACATTCACCTGTCTGCATCAACATGGGCTGACATGGGGCTGCATGTATGACTCTGGAATGACATTCGCCTGTCTGCATCAACATGGGCTGAACACATCCCTTGTTGCTGACACTGATTTGCATGACTCAGGGCTGCCCGCTTGATTCGGTTTCCGGTTTGCAGTGCCCCGGAAGTGACGCTGGAGGAGGCGGACGGGCCAGTTCCGCTCGCGCTGCGTTTCCCTAACGGCGGATCCGAGCGACCGGGAGTCAGTGGAGCCCGCGCCCAGGCCGTGCCTCCGTCACTGCCCCCGGGGCCTAGCGGCCGGGTGAGTACCGGGAGCCGGGCTACCCCCAGCCTAGGCCGGGGGGGGTGGGAGAGGAAACCACCGGAGCCCCGTAATAACCTAGAGGGGGTGGTACTGACTCATAACCAGCACTAACTAGCATAACTAATGTTAACCCAGCAGCACTGGCTCCAGGATGAACCACCCCAATGTGTTCTTTTCCAGAGCAGGAAGTACCTTTAGCATGATAAATGGTATCCTGTCATTAATAACCAGCCTTAACTAAAATTACAAATAGCCAAGCCACTAACCCAATGCTAACCATTGTGGTAAACCTTTAGCCAGGTGACTTAGCATTTGTATTCATTATTAACTAGCATAATTATCACCAAGGGTACTAATAGATGGTACACTAGTTTTAATAACCATTACTAACTATGATAAGAGCACCAGAAGCATTTATAACTAGTTGAAGAGTGTGGTGCTGGACAAGCACAGCCGGTCAGGCAGTCACCCTCCTGCTCCTCGGGTGCCACACTTTTCAACTGATCTGCAGTCCTCACTTTCTCCTAGCATTTATAATCAGCAATAACTTGAATAATGAAGAAACAGGAGTATTTATAACCAATGTTAACTATGATAATAGAACACCAAGAGCATTTATAACCAGCATTAACTGATGTAATAAAGAATAATAGCATCAATCATCAATTGTTAGTTGGATTTGGCATCAGTAATGTTAATAAATAACGCACAAATGTTAACTAGTATTAATGTAGGAATGTTTGTGACAATATTAGTTGTCCACATTGATTACTGCACTCAATAGTTGAAGTTGTGAGAGTGATGGAGGTGCTAGTATAACTGGATGATAACAATTCTGTATTTAAGTAGACTAATAGCACTGATGCCTGCAAGTGTGTTATTGAGTTGCACGAGTATTAGTCATAACCGAAAGATTAATCATCATCAATCAGAAGTCTGAGAAGACCCACAATGTTTTCAGCTGCAGTGATACTATCACCCAACAATATTGAGAAGAGTGCATGTTGGCAATCTCGGCTAGGTAACGGAGAAAGTGCTTTGTTTTCAGACTGCTTTCTCCAACAGTGGTCTCCTGTATTCTGCTTAATATTGATGTTTTTAACATTTCCTGTCCTATGGCATTCATGCAGGAAGTAGACAGTACATAGCACAGTCATAAATTAATGATGATATGCAGATGTTCTGAAAAGAGGGGCTCAAATTTTGGGATGATGTTTTATAAGAATGTCATGGAAAGTAATTTTGCTGAATCACTACTTTTGGAGAATTTTTAAATGTTTTTGCGAAGAATGTAAATGTGTATTAAAGATTGACTTTTGTGCTCTCCCTCCCACAGTTCCATTTTCTTTTTTTCCCCTCCTGTAAGTTTTTCTGATCATAATGATACAAAATCACAGATGCTGTGAGCCACGGTACTAATCTGGTTTCCAGCATCTGCAGTCATTGTTTTTACCTACGGTACTAAGTGTTATGAGGCTATTCAACTTAGCAGTATTACTTCTGCATTTGGTGATGCATTCTCTTTTTGAGCTGGTTAAATAGCAACAATTTCCTAACACTATCTTTCTCCTTTCCCTGCCTCTATTCACGGCTTAATTGCTGATATAAGGTAATTGGATACATGGAGTCATGCTTGATAGTGGCAGTTTTTTTCATTCTCATTCAGAACAAGAGTCCTAAGTGACTGGAGGCAGAGTTGCCAAGGATGCGTTGAAGGGGTGGAATGTGTTTTGAGATATGACACAACCCAGGAAAGTCCTGGGAGAGGCGATTTGTGGGACGTTAGAGGTCATGGAGAGATTTAAACAAAAGGTTAAGAATTTAAAATATGAGAAATGGGGACACTTGAACCCATGCAGCTGAGCACAAACAGGGTGAAGATTCATTGGCTTGGTGAGATAGGTTAAAGGCTGCAAAGTTTTGAGTATTAGTCATTTACTGCACAGAGGCTATCTGACCCATCAACTGTGTGCTGTCTCTCCATGGAACAATCCAGACAGTCCCATTCCCTTGCTCCATTGTCATTGCTCTGCAAGTTTCCTTCAAATGCCATCCAATTTCTTTTCACCATGATTGATTTCTGCTTCCATAATATCCTGTTCTATTGTAGAAGATTCTGGCTGATAGGGAGAACATTTGATTCTTGAAGTGCCTCGCGCATTTAAGTTATTGAAGTGGTGGATGATACAAAATACTTTGAATTATGCTTCAGGTTGCAAAGGAAATTTGGAGTCTTGTGTGCTTTCCCAGGGTAAAGTGGTTCCAGAACATTAATTTCAGACTGTTTCAAAGTATCATATTCAACTCTGTGTTAACTGTTTTTCTCTTTGTCCTAAGAAGCTACCAGAATTACTGAGTTTTTTGAGTACTTTTTTTTTCAAAACATTTGGGCTATCCTGGATGTAACAATGATAGTTTGTTCTTAAACCTGAGTTTGTATCAGCGACCAGAATAATACCTCTGAGGCAATATTGGCAAATATACTTGGTCTCTTCTCACCAGAATAAAGAATGCAGTGGGTGTCTCTCGGCTATAAATACTGCATAGTGCTATCCAACCAGACCAGTGTGCAGCTTGGGTGGGACTTTACGCTTTTGTATCCTGCTGTTGTTTTTCAGTGCTTGTTCAGTTGGTTTTCTTGATTTTTTTTTTGCCCGCAGTGGTTCAGCTTTTTGTGTTGAGCCTATTGCAACTCTCAGGTTTTTAATCTGTGTCTGTTTCAGAGTTTGGGTTTTCTTCCTTTGTGCAATTTGTTCAATTTGAATTTGCATTGCTGTGTTTGTTGTAAATTATTTGGGCATGACTGACAACTATGTAAACACTGTCAAAAAGGCCATTTGTTTTGCCACCCTGGTGTGCAACCTTGATTGTGGTTGAGATTTCGGTTTCACCTGTTAGTTAATGTGCTAGTTAAATTTTCTTCAGGGTACTAGAGCTGTTGCAATCTTGGATAAACATTGAATAGTTTTGGCCTTTGATTTCTTCTCGGGATATTTGGTTCTGTGAACAGGCTTGAAATCTGAGTACACCAAGTGTTGTGAAGCACGAGATAATTTCTGTTTGGAACATTATCAAGGTCTTTCAGGTGTTTGATTTCTGTGGTTGAGTTGGTGTATTTTATGCACTTCAGCTGTAATAAGTACGCTGTTGGATGTGAGTTGTGTGGCGCAACTATTGGTTAATAAGCACTTGGTTATACTGTAGAACTATTGAAGCTTTGCTAAACCATGCTGATAGTTAAAGAGTCATACAGCATGGAAATGGATCCTTCAGTCCAACCAGTCCACACTGACCATGTTCCCAAATTAAAGTAGTCCCACTTGCCTGCGTTTGGTCTATCTCCTTCTAAATCTTTCCTATTCATGTCCTTATTCTAATATCTTTTACATGTTGTAACTGTACCTGCATCCATCACTTTGTCTGGCAGTTCATTCCACACAGGAACCACTGTGTATTAAAACAAAAAGTTGGAACTCACATCCTTTTTAAAACTTTCTCCTCTCACCTTAAAAATATGCTCCCTTGTTTTGCACTTCCCTACCGCAAGGAAAAGACCCTTGCTAATCACCTTATACCCCTCATGGTTTTATAAATCTCTGTAAGGCCATCCCTCAACCTCCTATGCTCCCAATAAACCTTTGAATAGGATTTCATTCCTTTGTAAAATGCTGAGAGGAGATAGATGTGGAAATTCAGTTTGAAATTAAGCTGTTTCATACTTTATTTGTATTCTATTCCAAAATTAAACATTGATAATTTTTAAAAATTCCATATGATTTTGCTTGACCATTTGTTTTCTCCTCCTCTGGATATAAGAGCCTATTTACAAAAGTGAGAAAGCTGAGGGTTGATCGAATAGAAGTCTTGAACATTGATAGACATAAAAATGTTCTTACTACTATGGAAGACCAAAATTTGCATTCAATAAACAAGGTTAGGTAGATTGGCCATGCTAGGTTGCCCAGTGTCCAGGGATATGTAGGCTAGGTGGATTAGCCATGAGTAATTCAGGGCTCCAGGGATAGATTGGGGGGGGGGGGGGGGAGGTAGGGGGATACGTCTGGGTGGTATGCTCTGTGGAGGGTCAGTGTGGGTCCAATAGTCAAATGGCCTGCTTGCATACTGTAGGGATTCTATGAAAAATAGGATAATAGTAAATAAATCCAAGAGGGAATTCGGGGGATATTTCCTTTACTCAGGCTCAGCAGTATGTGGAGATTGCTAGCATGTGACATGATGGTGTAATGCATAGATGCTTTTAAGTGGACATTATAAACATAAGGGTGCAAGAGAAATAAAAGGTGGCATGAATAGAAGTGAGAAGAAACTAATTAGAAATGTAAACAGGCCATTTGGACCAAATGGCATGCTCCTTTGGTGAATTCGTGTAATCCGAAATGACATACTCTCCCCTTGTCTAGGTAGATTGTTCCCAGCACATACTTACACTCATATTTGAAAGTAGCTGTTTTGCGATTTTGAGGCCCAACAAGTCCACACTGATCCTTTGAAGAATAACCCACCCGACCCCATTTCCCTCTAACTAATGCACCTAATGATTTACATAACCTGCAAATCATTGTTTACTGCAAGTTCTTACCTGAACCAAGTCATGCTAGCTGAACCTTTTGTTAAACTTAACTCTTTCCCTACCTGCTCATACCTTGTACACTTTCTCAGGGAGAACAAAATAACGATGTTATTTAGGTGGAGAAAACTGCAGAAAGCTGTCACACAAAAGGAGTTGGGATCTACTTGTGCATGAAACAAAAAGTTAGAATATAGATGCAGCAGGTACACAGCAAGGTTTCACTACAGCTTTTCCCACACTGTAGGGATTCAATTCAATGACTCTTTACTCCAACTATCACAACCTTAAAAATAGATTTTTGCTTTTTTCCCCTATCACTGGTGTCAGACTAACAGGTCTGTAGCTCCCTGTTTTCTCTATCCCTGCTTTCTTAACGGTGTTATATTTCCAATTTGTTCAACTACAGAATTTTGGAAGATAACCATCAACGCATCCACTATCTCAACAGCCACTTTCTCAGCACTCTGAGATGTAGATTATTAGGTACAAGGAGTTTGAGTTTTTATTCTCAGTAATTTGTCTTCTGCTCTTTTTTTACTCTTACTGGATATCTTTCATTTCCTCATTCTCACTAGTCCTTAGGTTGTCCACTATTGCAGGAAGGTTTTTGTGTTTTTCTTTGTATAGATGGACACAGTTTTCTTTTAATATATCCACGATTTCCTTATTCCTCATGATATGTTCTCCTTCTGTAATGGACCCTTTTTTAAAAAAGTTAATCTTAATTAATTTTTTTTTACCTATCCATAAGCTTTCAAGGTCCATTTCAAAATTTTTGCTACTTTATATTCTGTTTTCTTTTCATCAATTTCTTGGTTCTCATCTGAATTCAAACCTTTCCTAATTCTCAGGCTTACTACTTTATTGGTAACTTTATTAGGTTCTTCCTTTTGGTCTGATACCGTATCTTCAGTTAGGCGAGAGTGAGGACTGCAGATGCTGGAGATTAGAGTTGAGAGTGTGATTCTGGAAAAGCAGAGCAGATCAGGCAGCATCAAAGGAGCAGGAAAATCGATTTTTCGGGTTAAAGCCCGAAACGTCGATTTTCCTGCTCCTCAGATGCTGCCTGACCTGCTGTGCTTTTCCAGCACCACACTCTCGACTCTAATATCTTCAGCTGTTGACCATACTGGAACACCTTTCCTTCTGTGCGTCTCAGGAATTAAATTAGTTGTGCACCATTTATTAGTTTTTAAAATCTTTATTGTTTGACTACCATTGTCAATGAAGTTTCTCAATTTATTTCAAATTGTGCAATGCAAGTTCTAAAATGGCCCAACTTCGTTGATTCCTCAACATAGTGTTCTAGAAAACGTTAAAAATCACACAACACCAGGTTATAGTCCAACAGGTTTAATTGGAAGCACACTAGCTTTCGGAGCGACGCTCCTTCATCAGGTGATTGTGGAGGGCTCGATCGTAACACAGATTTTATAGCAAAAATTTGCAGTGTGATGTAACTGAAATTATACATTGAAGAATTGATTGTCTGTTAAGCCTTTCATCTGTTAGAATACAGCGATAGTTTCACTTCTTTCATGTGTAAATCACAAAACCCTTTTTTTTAAAGTTGCATTCTCGGGTGACCTGCAACACATTATCAATGGAGATGAGCACCTCACCGAGACTTTCCCCACACCTCCACTACTTGCCTTTAAACAACC
>NC_057727.1:8512412-8521576 GCF_004010195.1 Chiloscyllium plagiosum
GTGGTGAGTGCAGAGTGTCTTAAGTCTGTGAGGGGGTGCATGTGTGGGAGTCTGTGTGTCTATAAGGGTGTGTGTGGATGTCTGTGTGCGCGTCTGTGTGTACCTATGTCCGCGTGTGTGTGTGTAGTGCAATGGTGATCAACAGTTTAGTGTACACTCCAGGAATCTGTCCTCCACACATTTAGGTTTGCTAGACTAATTAGGCTTGCCCAGGCTCTATGTAGATTGAAGTCCACCTTGATACTGTATTACCCTTGCTACGTGCATGTTTAATTTCCTGATTTATGCAGTGCCTCTCTTTGCCATTACAATTGGGTCACCTTTGTTGCTCCTTTAATGTTACTCAGTTCTGCCTTACTGATTCTACATCTTGATCATCTGATCCTTCTCAGTAATGTACTGATCCCATCCTTTATAACCAATACTTCCTGGCCTCTATTTCTTTTTAGCTATCCTTCCTAGTTGTTGAATCCTCCTTAATATTTACCTTAGACAAGAATAGAAGTTGCTGGAAAAGCTGAGCAGGTCTAGGTTCTTGTGACCAATAATTATTGCTCAGCCTACATTACTAACACAAATGTTTTGATTACTTTCAAATTGCTTTTAAACTGGCAGTTGCATTCCGACGTTACAATTGAGTACCCTTCAAAAATATTTCACTACAAAGGATGCTACAGAAATGCAAGAGGTCTGTTCTTTGCAACAACAAATGCCATCCTGAATTACACTAACATGAGAAAAGGATAAAAAAAATTACCAGAGGAAATAATGAATGTGTTCAAAAGAAATTGAGGGAGAAGGCAGCTTGATGTCTTCTGCGTTCTATCCAGGCTTTGTCCCTTTTCTAGTTTGCAACTTAAAAGGAGGTAAAAGTTACTCTTCTGTTGTTTCCTGCAGCTGTTGGATTATTGGGGTTATTTTAAAATCATGTTATGGCGAAAGTCAGATATCATAGAGCCACAGTATTTTTACTGTATATTGCATATGGATACAGAGCTCCTTGTCATGTGCAATTACTGTATTAAGATGAGTTAATATTTCCTTGCCCATTAACAAGTAAATTGTAAGGTTAAGAACAGGACATCATTATGAAAATGGTAACTGCTGTTCTGGCACTGTATTGGAGTTTAGTCAGAAAAACAATGAGCAATGGTAATGCAGCTAAACTTTAAATCTTAGGATATATTTTAGACTTGAGCTTACTTGCCAGCACCATGTTAATTCCTCTAAATGTTTCCAAGTACAGTATTTGTACATGGAGAGTGTTAAATGAGACCTTTAAATGGAATGTCAATTTTTAAACCATTCAGTGTTAAACTAGCTGAATGTTAACAGTTGCATCTCATCTTTCACGTTCTTGGAAAACATGTTTTCTACCTGAATCATAAGATTGATGTTGAATGAGGGTGTTACTGGCTTGGTGTGTCATCAATGTTTATCCTTGACACCAAAGTAGAAAGGGAGAAATGTTGTTTCTAGTCACTTGCTGGACGTGGGAATTGCTGGCTGGACCAGCATTTATTGCCTATCTCTAGTTGCCCTTTGAGACGGTGATGGTGAGCTACTTCACTCGATGGCTGCAGTCCATGTACTCTCAGTCGGCCCATAATGCCATTAGGGAGGGAATTCCATGATCTTAACACAGTGGCACTGAAGGAACGGTGATATATTTTCAAGTCAGTATGGTGTGTGACTTGGAGAGGAACTTGCAGGTGGTAATATGCTTGTGCATCTGCTGCCCGTGTCATTCTAAGTGAAAATGGCTATGGCTTTGAAAAGTGTATAAGGAAGTACCCTTAGTGAATTTCTGTAGTACAGTTTTTAGTTAGTGTACACTGCAGCAATGAGCGTTGTTGGTGGAGTGACTGTTTGTGGATGTGCTAAACTACTTTGTCCATGGTGTAAAACTTCTGATTGTTATTGGAGGCATATGAGGAATATTCCATCACAATCCTGACTTGTGCTTTGTCGATGAAGGACATGCTTTGGGAGTCAGATGTGAGTTACTTGCTGTGGTATTCCTAGCCTCTGAACTGCTGTGTAGCCACTGTATTTATATGGCTTGTCCAGCTCAGAGTCTGGTTAATGGTAACTCCAACAATATGGATAGTGGGGGATTCAGTAATGATGATACCATTGAATGTCATTGAGTCATACAGCATGACATCAGACCCTTTGGTCCAACCAGTCCATACTGACCATAATCACAAACTTAACTCGTCCCACCTAACAGCACTTGGCCCATATCCTTCCAAACATTTCTTATTCGTGTACTTACCTAAGTGTCTTTTAAATGTTGTAACAGTACACGTCACCATGTTCCTCTAGAAGAAACCTGCCATCACCTTATCTATACTCCTCATGATTTTATAAACCTCTGTAAGGTTACCTCTTAACCTCCTACCTTTTAGTGAAAAATGTCCCACCTTATCCAATCTCTCCCCTTAAACACAAAGTCTCCATTCCTGGTGAGAATATGTATAGGGTATAAGCAGGTAGGGAAAGAGTTAAGTTCCGAGTTTTGTGGGAAAAAGAGGTTCAGCTGAACATGACTCCGATCAGATAAGAACTTGCAGTTAACAATGGGGTGCTGGAGGCAAGGGTAACTGGTTAACAAGCTCATTATGTCGAGCTATTTGACAATATTGGAAGCATTAAGTATATAAGATAAGTTAACCAGGTGAAAAGTATTCATTATGTGAAGCCAGTTAAGGTTAAGAGCATTCATTGTGTAACAGCAGATGGCTTATCCTTACTGTTGATTGTAACGGTCAACCAATCAATATTTATGTTGCCTTATCTGGATGCTTGTCACTGTAAAATGACTATACTCCTGTGTGCCGGACACAGTTCTCTCACTCGATTGCTGTCTATCCTACGGATTCCTCGAATGATAATCAGTTCAGTCGAGAGACGCAGTTTGACAAACAAAGAATCAAGTCCTTGGCCCGATATTGGGGTTCGAGTCCCCTGGGAGGGTGTAATTGAGGTTCGAGTTCTCTGTGTGGTTTTGGGGTTTGAGTCGTGGGGGAGGGGGGGTGTAATTGAGGTTAGAGTCTTCTGCGCGGTACTGGGTTTGAGTCCCCTGGGTGGGTTAATTTGAGGTTCGAGCTCTCTGTTTGGTTGGGATTTGAGCCCAACAGGTTCAATCAGCTCCTCTGTCATGAGCACGAAAAATGAAGAAACTAATGACACTGAAGAGGTGTTCGGAACACTTTTTGTCAGTAGCCTTCCTATGAATGTTAAACCATGTGAGCTTTACCTTCTCTTTCGATCATTTAAGGGATATGATGGTTCACTGTTCAAGCTAACATCACAACAGCCAATTGGCTTTGTTACATTTAACAGCAGAGCAGACGCAGGAAAGAATGCTGCGTTCACCTAGCCTGCAGCTGCAACTGCTGCACTGCACACTCAGATGTGCTGGTATCCTCCATCTGAAGCCGTTCTGGAAGGATGGAAGTCTCATCGGCTTTGTGAGGCGCTGAACTGCCCTGATCCAAGAATTCAGATTTCTCTTTGGAGTGGTGTGCAAGGACAGACTGAATTTTGTTTTCTGGTTGGATTTTATGGAAGGGGAGATTTTGGAGAACTGGCTCATTTAAACTCGACTTGTGGCATGGTCACCTAAGGACTGTGTATTTAAAACTTTACTGGTGAATTTTTTTCCACATGGGAGGATTCTTCAAATTCTATTTACTGTAACGGACTAGTAATTTTTGTTGTTATAATCATTGCATGCTCTGTGTCAATAATTTGATTAAATACTAGCTTTCGGAGTCTTACGAAAGCTGGTAGTTCCATCTAGGTAGTTATCATGAAATGATAAAAGGAGAGAATGAGAATGTGAGTAGGGTATAAGCAAGCAGGGAAAGAGCTAAGTTCCGCAACTTGTGAAACAAGTGGTTCAGCTGTGCATGTCTCAGATTAGTGGGCGGCACGGTGGTTAGCACTGCTGCCTCGCAGCGCCAGAGACCCGGGTTCAATTCCCGACTCAGGCGACTGACTGTGTGGAGTTTGCACGTGCTCCCTGTGTCTGCGTGGGTTTCCTCCCGGTGCTCCGGTTTCCTCCCACAGTCCAAAGATGTGCAGGCCATGCTAAATTGCCGTAGTGTTAGGTAAGGGGTAAATGTAGGGGTATGGGTGGGTTACGCTTCGGCGGGTCGGTGTGGACTTGTTGGGCCGAATGGCCTGTTTCCACACTGTAAAGTAATCTAATCTAATCAGATGATTCAGTATGTAATGTTAGTTAACCAGGTGAAAAATATTCATTATGTGAAGCCAGTTAAGGAAAATCAATGTGTGTTGCCTTATCAGGATGCTCCTCCCTGTAAATGACTGTATAATTCGTTAAGAAACTGCTGTTCCAGAGAACTCATGTCTGTGTGCACATGGACGGTCATTCTCTCGCCTTCCAGGGCCCGGAATAAAGATGAAGGAGGTGAAACTGCTGTGTCTCCAAGCGTTTTGCTCTGACTGAGGGGTGGGAAGCAGGACAACACTGGCAACATGCTGGTAAATCTCTTCTGAACCGTCTCCACCTTAATAATATCCTTCCTGTAACAGGACCACCAGAACTGTATATAGTACTTCAAAAGTGGTCTCACTAACATCTTGTACAGCTGCAACATGATGCCCTGATTCTATCCTCAAAGGCCTGAGCAATTAAGGCAAGCATGCTAAATGCCATCTTATCCACCCTATCTACAGTGCAAACTTCAAATAATTTATGGACCTGAACCCCTCTATTTTCTACAGCACAACGCAAGGCCCTAATTTTAATTGTAAAAGTCCTGCTCTTGTAATTTTTACCAAAAAGCAGCACCTCTCATTTATCCAAATTAAACTCTGTATGTCACTCTTCACCCAACTGATCAAGATCTCTTTGTAATCTTAGGTAACCTTCTTCACTGTCTGCTATACCACCAGTTTTGGTGTCAAACTTGCTAACTGTGTCTTCTATATTCTCATCTAAATAATTTGTATAAATGAAAACAAAAATGGGCCCAGCACCGATCCCTGTGGAACACCGCTGGTCACAGGCCTCAAGTTAGATTGACCATCTCCATTCAGGAAGATGGCATTGTTTGGCATTTGTGTGGCATGACAGTTAACCTTTCAGCCCAAGGTTGTCCAGGTTTTGTTGCATTTGGACATGGACTGCTTCAGTATCTGAGGAGTCCTGAATGGTGCTGAACGTTTCCTCATCATGAGTGAGCATTTCCGCTTCTTTCCTTTATGATGGATCTTGTACATGGACCTAAACAGTGAGAATCGGGGTAGTTATGAATGACCACCTGTGCCTGCCATATGTTAGGTTCCTTCTGTTGATACCTGTATTCACTGGTATTAGGATGTGTTTTTTAGACAATATTACTAGTACAGGAACATAACATTTGCTCCATGAGGTTTACGTACATGCTGTATCTGAGCATCCTACTCCTGATCTTCTGGTTTTATTCTTCCTTTTATTCATCTGTTACTCCTTCCTCCTCTTAAAAGAAGGTATGCTATTCCCCTCAACTAATTCTTGTGGTCAGAACATGGAACTCATTATGTCTGGGTAAAGCAGTTTCTCCTGCATTCCCTATTGGATATAAATGTGACCGCTAGTTCAGATATCGTCTGTTCTCCATATTCCCTATCAAGCCCTGTGGAGGATATCTTATAAGATTTTCAGTCTTTCCTTTTCTGGAGAAGTACACACCAAATTGTAAAATCTTCCTTTTGGACCCATTTGCAATTTTTATTGCTCCTGAAATCACGTGATTGTTCAGTGAGCTTTCACCACCTAAAGTTCGATTCAACCCGAACCAATTAGATGGATGGAAGTCTCTTCTCTTCATCAAGATTCTGCAGAGACTTTAGGCTTTCTCACTCTGGTTGCTCGCAGGTGTTGAGCCACGGCATAAAATCAAAACGACTTTATCTTCCAGTACAGCTGGTTCTTTGCGGTGTGAGCTACTGGGAAGAATTTGGAAATATAGTAAACTGATACCCTGGTGTAGGCATGCATCTGTAAGGTTGGAGTTAAAGTAGAGATGGCTTGTACCTTTCTGGTATGGGTGTGTGTAGGGGAGTTATGTTCAACAGCTGACAATGTTACTCTTGGGTGAGTCATAGAGGTGTACAGCACAGAAACGGACCCTTTGGTCCAACTTGTCCATGCCAACCAGACATCTAGTATTGCATCGTTGTGAGTACAGATGTGGAAACGACAGTGCAGCTGAACCCAACAACCTTCAATGTTTTTGCAAACTGTTTAATTTCAGCTTAGGTAAAATTGAGTACTGTCTGTAGGAGGGAGACAATTGAAACTTAATTGTGAAATGAAAACTGTCAAAATTATTTTTGCTTTGAGGTTTGGTTATAAGAGGCTGTCTTTTTTGGCATTTGAGCATATCCATGCTCTTACCTTGTTCTAACACACCCAGAGAGACCATGTGTAGTTTGTCATCAATGTGCTCCCAATGTCCTTGACACCAGAACAGTTCCAGAATTTGGCTTTGTTCCAAAGTCTTTGCCAGAGCAAAGCCAAAAAAACCAGGAATGTAAAAGCTTTTACCCTGCTGTCTTTCTGCCTATGATATAATGTGGTCAACGAGCTTATTCTTAATCAAATTAAACTGTTTTTAGAAGCAACTTTTTCAGACAAGTGTATTAAACATGTAGAGGTCCTCCGTCTGTATGCACCCTTCAATGCAGTATTATTTCGACATGTTTTACATCAAAGTTTTAATTTGGTATAAATTCTATACTATCAGCCATATATTGAAATAAATCTGAGTAGGGCAGGAGTGCTTACTACTGCAGATGTGCATAAATTTTACCCAGCCACCATTAACCTGCACATAAATTTCTGTTAGTGCAAGACTATGATAAGCAATATCAGCTAAATCTAATTTAGGTGTTTAATTTGCAAGTGCCTGTCTTTTTAGAGTTTCCCATAGTGTTCTCAAACTTTTTTTATTTAACTGTGAAATAATTTAATCCAAGTGATTCTACTGGTTTGTTAGGGTATTTAACCAAAATCAGCCCTTGATTGATGACTTCCTCTTGTGATAAAGAACACAGAACATCTATCTGATTTTATTTGTCCTTACCTCCACTTAATGAAGAAGTGATCAGTCCAATTGTTGAACATCAATCTACTCTGCCAGAAGATCAGTTAACTCTGCATCTATTATGGCAAAGCATGAAAACTTTGTTGTTATGATCCCAGCTGATGGTATCACTAGACAAGTTAGATCCCAGAATGAAATCCAGCTTCAGTCAACCACTGAAATGCAGGTATGAGCTTAAAGTTTCTTGAGCAATAGAAGTTTATTGCACACAAGAAATAAAAAACATGCTATTTAAATATACACCTTTTTTTTGCTGTATTTTAAGATTTGTCTAGCTAAGTTTTCAACCTACCTCCCAACACCTTCACTTAGATTCAAATACATTGACTGATTTTCTGTAGTTTCTGTCTTGTGAACTGAGTCTTGACATGAATATTCACAGAACTGAGAGCTTAAGCTTCCTAGACTTTCCATGACCAGATTTCTAATCAAACACTTGTAGTTTGGAAGCTTCACAAATTAATCTGAAATGACTGTGCCCTACGTGTGAGGAGAGGAAACTAAATTTGCTTATGAACAGATATTTAAACACTGGGGTTTCTCACACCAGTTGATCCTTGATTATTCTGAACTGGAAAAATGTCAGTGACCTTCAAAGTTTCCCCACCTATTATAAAATAAACATCTTTTCCATTAACACTCTTGGGGGTTCCTGATATGAAATAGTGGATTAGAGCAAGTAATGCATTAAATTTTAAAGTGTTAATAAACCAGAATTAAATCATTGAATGTTTTAACACATGTGTTACACCAAGGTTGCATTATTTGTCATGAATGCTGACCATAATTGATTGTAATGTATTTAACTACACAGGCCATTGGCCCAACAGGTCTCTGTTGGTGTTCATGTTCCACAAGAGCTGCTTGCCTTGCCAGCACATTACAGTGGAACCTTGTATCCTTTCTCACTCCATTATGTTCTTAGCAAGCTTCTCCTTAAAGCATCTGTGTGGTTTACGGCTACTGTATGCAAGAGAGAATTTGAATTTGAATGCATTATCACATCTTCTCGATGTGCTGAAGTATTTTACTCTCAAATTATTTTTGGAAGTTACAGTGGGGAAAAAAATGTAGCAGTTAACTTTGCACATAACAAATGAATGACAAATATTGGCCAAGAAATCAGAACACTCCACTCTTTGATTAATATCATGTGACTATGAGGGTCTACCTGATCAACCAGATAAAGCTTTAAGTCAGAGTAACACTTGCACCATCAGCACTGTACTGATGTGTCCTACAGAGCACATGCTGAGCTAAACTTAACTTGTGACCTCTCACTTTAGGGGTTTGAGTTAATTAATAATCCAAATGTAACCACCACGTTATAGGAATTATGTGATTGCGTGAGAGATGATGCAGAGGAGATTTACCAGGATGCTGTCTGGGCCTTATTTTGATTCATTCACTGCATGTTGACATTGCTGGTTTGGCCAACATTTATTGCCCATATCTAATTTCCCAGATAAGAATCAGCCGCATTGTTGAGAGCCTGGATGCACAGGGAGGCCAGGCCGGGTAAGAATAGCAGGTTCTTTCCCTAAAGGACATTAGTGCACCAGATGGGTCTTTGTGACAATTCGAAATTGTTTCCTGGTCATTACTAGACTCTTAATTCCAGAGTTTTATCAAATTCAAATTGTACCATCTGCCATTGGGATTCGTACTTTGTCCCCAGAATGTTTTGTGCATTTCTGGATTAGTAGTTTGGTGATACAAAGTTAAAAATCACACAACACCAGGTTATAGTCCAACAGGTTTAATTGGAAGCACACTAGTTTTCGGAGCGACGCTCCTTCATCAGGTGATAGTGGAGGGCTCAATCCTAACACAGAATTTATAGCAAAAATTTACAGTGTGATGTAACTGAAATTATACATTGAAAAATTGATTGTTAAGCCTTTCATCTGTTAGAATACAGCGATAGTTTCACTTCTTTCATTTGTAAATCACAAAACCTTTTTTATATAAAAACTTGCATGCTAATAATGGTAATAGCTAGACAATATGTTGTAGGTGTTTGCCCCCCTGTGTTCTCTG
>NC_057727.1:8521602-8535945 GCF_004010195.1 Chiloscyllium plagiosum
GAGAGTGTGAGAAAGTGTGTGTGTGTGTAGTGAGTGCAGAGTGTCTTACGTCTGTGAGGGTGTGTGCGTGCGTCTGTGTGTGTGGGAGTGTGTGTGTGTGTGTATGTAGGAGTATCTACGTGTGTGTATAGTGCAATGGTGGTCACCTGTAATGTGACATGAACCCAAGATCCCGGTTGAGGCCCTCCCTATGGATTCATGTAGAACTCTGAGCTCAAAAACTGCATTAATTTATGTAAAACTCCGTTATCTCACCATTCGAGAGGAGTCAATATCCATGGGGAATGGATTAAGGTTAGAGGTAGAAGGCTGAGAATAGAGTTGAGAAATTTATTTCATCCAGAGGCTGATGGCAGTCTGGAACTCACTGCCTGAAATGGTGATTGTGCTAAAATGTCTGGTAACATTAAAGCAGGTGTTTAGATATTTATTTGTGTTGCCTTAGTCTCCAGGGCTATGGTCCAAGGACTGGAAAGTGGGATCACTGAAATGACATCTTTGTTCATTTTTGGTGTAAATCAGATGGTCTGCCTTGTGTCCTGTAAATGTCTGAATCTATAATAAAAAAAAAAGTAGAAATTTATGATCCTTCAAAATGAATATCTTCCACAGCTGTTGTCCTTGTTGACCTATGGTATGTACTTACTTTTGTAACTGTATCTAATCCTTTGGATTAGCAAATTGGTAGATTGAAAAGGGTTAGATATGATCTGTGAAACCATATCACAGGACGGAGCCATATTTATAAGAGGTGAAGGAAGTTTGAGTTACTGCTTTGTTATTAGTAATTTGCATTATTTACTAATTTTGACAGTTTTGATCTTTCTTCTAGTAATCCAAAAAACAGATGAAGAGTGGAAGTGACCACTGACTTTGCAAACAGTACTACATTTTGTTGGGTTTGGTCAAGTTTGTGGTGAATTCTTGCAGCTGTGACTATGTCGGTGGATATGAATAGCCAGAGTTCTGACAGTAATGATGACTATAATGGAGACTCTGAGGAAGAAGACCAGGGTGATATGAGTACCTATTACGAAGGAGTAGAGTGCGATGTGGAGCAGCAAGGTGCAGATGCCTTTGATCCAGAGGAATATCAGTTCACATGTCTGTCATACAAGGAGTCAGAGAATGTGTTAAATGAACAAGTCGATATCATGGCAGATGCTCTTAAGGTAAGACTTTGCAAGATATTTTGGGCCATTTTTTGACACCTGCACGTTTGACCATTTTCCAAATGCTGGGTGTCGACTTTGAAAGCGCAGAAGAACTTAAGCAAAACTCATTACAGGAACCTATTCTAATTTGAATTTGTGCAAAGATAATTCCAAGCTTCTTCTATTCTTTGTAAATTTTCTTCCTTTCACGAACTCATGGTGTGGTTTAATTGTTTGGGTGGCAGCAGCCCAACTAACACTTACTTACATGTGGACTTGCATCAATGATTGTAGGTGATGACACATTGTCCAAGTTAATGTCTGCCCTTGGGAATGGCAACACATGCTTACTTTACAGAAGCTGTCTTTGAAAGATAGCAGTGGGAAAGCTTGCAGTGCAACTACTTTGAACTCTCCTTATATCCCTTAGTGTCCTGCAGTATGAATGAAAGTCACTCAGCCCAATATGCCTATGCCAGTCCTTTAAAAGAGTTCCCTGTTAGTCCCACACCTTACTCTTTCTCTGTAGTTAAGTAATTTCTTCCTTTCAAATATAAATTCACTTCTCTTTTGAAAGTTCGTGTTGTTGGCTTGCTCCTGACATTGTGAGCAGACAATGATGCAAGTCCCACTAAGTGGAGTTGACCTATTCCGGGTTGCACGTCTGTTGTAACTAGATATTGGACATAAGCAGATTACCAGGTAATAATGAATGTTGACAATTTCATCTTTAGTATAATAGCAAACTTGGACCATTATGATCACTAACGTTGTTAAGGTTCTGTTTAATTGTACACTAGTTATGATATGTTTTTGGGAAGAGAGTTCAAAATGGTTTCTTAAGGATGTTTTGATATTCTGCATAGGAAAATCCCAATACAACCGTTCAAAAGCTGGTGGAATTGAAGCTTGTACAACAAAGAATATAACCTTAGTCAGGCCTTGTTGATACCCATGTTTTTCTTTTCAATAGAACTCTGTCCTATTCAATTCCTGGAAACATTGAGCTCTCCTTGAAGTTAAGGAGCACCACAGGATGAATTCAGTTTGGATGTTATTTTTGTCATTTGATTGTACATGATTATATCCTGTTGTAGGTTTCTTCACAACAGGCAGTACCAAATATTGGTGTCAATTCCAGGACTGTGGTGATTGAATAAGCTAAATTCTGGAAATCTAGTTTAGTATCATTATTTTCTGTAAGGTGTTCATGCCTCTTGCTTTGCTCCACTCCCTCCATATGGGCCTAAAGAAAGGGTCACTGGACCAGAAACATTAACTTTTGTCTGCACAGATGCTGCCAGATCTGCTGTGTTTTTCCAACCATTTCCCTTTTTGTTTCTGATTCTAAGTATCCGCAGTTCTTTGTTTTCTCTTCTTATGAGTAAAGATCTTTACTGAGAAACCATAGCTCGAATGTCATGCTTCATTCAGACTCTAGCTCCCTTTATTTTGTTGTTAGCCTTGGATGCCTTAATTCCTCAGCCCCAATAACCCTTGGATTTTGCTGATAATTTACATCCTCCACACAGTTGGTCCTTTTGGTGAGAACTGTAAGTCCATGAGCCAGTTGACCATTCCTGATCCTCTTCCGTGACTGCAGAACCCTGGACCAAGATCACTATGATTTGGCTGAAACACCTGGAATTCCAAAAAGCCTAGTCCATCTGACATTGATTGTAAATCTGAGAAAGACTGACCAATCCTGATCCATCTGACTACAGGTGCTTCAATTTTGGCCTCTTTATTTACTATTTATATCAAATATTTCATGACCACATTGTCTTTCTCAGAATGTCTGAGAGACAATGCTACTTGATGTGTTTTACAAATAGGTAAAAACAAGGACTGCAGATGCTGGAAACCAGATTAGAGCGGTGCTGGAAAAGCACAGCATCCAAGGAGCAGGAAAATCGATGTTTTGGGTAAAAGCCCTTCATCAGGAATGATGAAAAGGCTTTTGCCCGAAACGTCAATTTTCCTGCTCCTCGGATGCTGCCTGACCTGCTGTATTTTACAAATAGTCCAATAATTTATTCGCATTCAAACAATGTGACCCTTTACCACGGCGAAAGCAGTCCAGACAACATGATCAGTTCACAATGGTTCTAAACATTTCTGCTGTTTGGAGATGGCACAACAACAGCACCCAGGCGGACAAAGGTTTGAATTATCCATTTCCTTTCTCAATGGGAATTTGTTATAGTAACACTGGCCAGGTTCCAATCCTATTCTATTAGATGATCAATCCCTGCATTGCGTCAGGTAATGGTATTTTCTTGCACCAGTGTTCCATGATAGCAGTCAGACAATGTTCAAACCCTTTTGCTGAGCCACTGATTTTTATTTGCAACAATTTGCATGGGTTTTAAGATTGTTTTTCATATTCATAAAGTCCATTTGAAGGGATTCCGCTCCTACATCTTGGGATTGCACTGTTCAATTTCCTTGCTGGCTTTCTCTGTAGCAAAAATAGTTTATGGAACGGTTTGTTTATTTTGATCACAAATGATTCATTAAAACATTTCAATTCTTCCCCGATTTCCTTCGCTTTTCAAGTTATTAGTAGAGGGATCGACTTTCGGAATCTGAGGTCATGCTGCAGCTGTACAAATCTCTGATGCAGCTGCTTATAGGAAGGATATGGAAGCTTTGGAAAGGGTTCAGAGGAGATTTATTAGGATGTTGCCTGGTATGGAGGGAGGGTCTTATGAGGAAATGTTGAGGGACTAGAGGCTGTTTTCGTTAGTGAAGAAGGTTGAGAGGTGACTTAATTGAGACATGTAAGATAATGAGAGGGTTAGATCGACTGGACAGTCAGAGCCTTTTTCCGAGGATGGCAATGGCTAGCACAAGGGGGCATAGCTTCAAATTGAGGAGTGATAGATATAGGACAGATGTCAGAGGTAGTTTCTCTACTCAAAAAGTAGTAGGGCATCTAATGCACTGCCTGAAGTTGTAGACTCGCCAACTTTACCAGCATTTAAATGGTCATTGCATAGGTATATGGACAAGAATGGAATAGTGTCGGTTAGATGGGCTTCAGATTGGTTTCACAGGCGACGCAACGTTGAGGGCCGAAGGGCCTGTACTGCACTGTAATGTGTGTTCTATGTTGACCTTTAAATAGCTACTGTATATTGAACATGAGGGACAGGAGTAGTGATGATCCATTCAGTTACTCAAACCTGCTCGCCATGGTTAACCAGGCAAGTTAAGGATAACAATGTGCCACAGATGATTGGCAAACCAGACGATTAAGGAAGTTTTAAAACCCAACAAAGAAGACCCAAAAAAAAAGAAGAAAACAAACTTTGGGGGTGAGTTTCCAAGTATTATCAAGATGAACAGCAAACATGTCTTTAAATAAAAAGCAAGGGAGAAGCCACAGTGAACATAGGATGGAGTATAATAATGAGGAATCAGGAAATGATGGAGGAGTTGAATGAATACTTTGCATCTATCTTCACAGTTGAAGACTCCATTAATAGTCCAAAATTATGAAATATTCAAGGGTCAAAAGTAGTTGGAATCATACAGCAAACAAAAGTGAGTAATCCCATAGTCTTTCACCATCTTATCCATCTGTGCTGACACCTTCAGGTATTTATGGGCTTGTATGCCAAGGTTACTTTATTCCTCCGTATTCCCTAGGGACTTAACATTCATTTTGTATATCCATCCTTTATTCGATCTCCCAAAATTCAGCACCTCCCACTTATCATGATTAAATCCCATTGCCATTGTTTTGTCTGATTTGCCATTTGATCAATATCAAACTGGAGCATGACACCATCCTCCTCACTATCAATAGCACCACTAATTCTTGTCATTTGTAAACTTACTAATTATACTTTCCACATTCGCCTCCAAGTTATTAATATACGTAACAAACAGCAAGGGTCCCAGCATAAATCCCTTGGTACACCACTCATCACAGGCTTCCAATCTCAAAATTAGCCTTCCGCCGTCATCCTTTGCCTCCTGTTTGCAAGCTAATTCTGGATCCAGTTTGCGAACTTGCCTTGGGTCCCACATGCTCTTAATGTTTGGAGCAACCTTCCATGTGGGACTCTTGTCTCAGGCCTTATTGAAGTCCATTTGAGTCACGTCAACTGCATCAATATGTTCAGTCACCTTTTCAAAACAAAAATCTCAATTAAATTAGCCAGACAGGATCTACCTCCAGTAAATTCATGTGGATTATTCTTGATCAATCTCTGCCTTTCCAGGTGTTGATTAATCCAATCCCTCAGAAATTTTTCCAACAGCTTCCTTACCACTGACATCAAACTAACTGGTCTATACCTGCTGCCCTTCTTGAACAAAGGAACCTCGTTAGTCATTCTTCAACCATCTCGCACTTCTTCTGTGGCCAGTGAAGTCTTAAATATTTCTGCCAGTGCTCCAGCAATCTTCTCCCTTGTGTCCAATACTAATCTGGGATATATCTCTTCAGGCCCAGGGAATTTTATGCACCTTTATGCTTGCTATAACAAAAAAGTCTAATCTCCCCTCCTTAGTAATTTTAACATGTTCTAGAGCTTCACCATCCCAACTGTAAGGAGTAAAGGAAATCAATACAATCATTAGACAATGGTGATGGGGATAAAATAGGTGAACACTGAGGTTACCAACTATCTGGCTCAGCCTTGGACTGTGACAAGGAAAGCTATTATCATTGTTTGGGGAACAGAGTTTAGTCATGGACTGGAGACAGTGACTTTGATCTTCCCCATCTTTTCTTGGAGGAATTTTCTGATGTTGGATAAGAAGTCGGGGTGTTGAGAAAGAATTCTAAGGTGAAGCTGGCTGTTGTAAGCGTACATGTGGAGCTGGATATGAATTTGATTGATGTCTTAAGTGGCAGCATCGAAGTGATAAACAGGAAGGTCTAAGGTTAGATCATTGATATCAGAAGTGTCATTGTGGAAAAAGAAGTATAGGAGCACAGAATTATAATTGTCAGAATGACAAAACTGCTGAAATACTCTCTCTGCACTAACATGAATTATGCAGCAAATTTTCTTTGCAAATTCCCATGCAGCATCTCGACTTAAATCTCTGAAATGGGACCAATATCCAAAAATGGTTGGAAAACTCTTTTATCAATTAACAAAATCACTTTGCATTGTGATGCTGGCATATGTGGATTTTAAAAAAACCCAGATCCCTGAATCACAAATTAGCTCACTTTTGCAAAAGCAGCTTATGTTATCTCTGAGCGTGCAGCACAAAAATCAGACACTGATGTTTCTGCTCCCATTTGCTTTCTGCTGTGAATTGTATTGTGCACGGGAGATGGGTGTAGGACTAAACTTGGATGTGATGCAATCTATAATGAAATAGTCCTGAGATTTTGGCTAGTGAATATAAAAAGAGGCCACATAAACAGGGCACCAGATGGCAGACTACAGGGCTGTTCCCCAGACTGACCTATTGTCTTTGGGAAAGGAAGGGAGGAAATTGAAGGAAGGAACTGCCAGTGAGTTGCTGAGGGAAAGTAGTAAACTTAACGAAAGCTTGTATAAGTGCTGCTTGGCTCTGTGCTAGTTTGAAGGTTGAGTTCAAGTTCAACTCAGAATTTTGGCACACAAAGAAAGGTCACATGCTGATAATATAACTGAACTAGAAATCCAAAGGCCTAGAGAGATAGGGGCATATAAATTGAATTGATTGATACATTTGGAATAAAATGGAAGTACTGGATTGATATACACATCCATCTCTGGTTAAGAGCTTTCGTCTCCAAAAAAAAATTAGCTTTTCTTACCCCGTTTAGCCTACAAATGACGCGCAACAATGTGGTTGACTTTTAACTGCCCTCTGAAGTAGCCTGCGAGACAATCAGTTGTATCAAACTACTCCAGAAAAAAAAATCTGAACAGAACACCCAGCGTAGACTTTGGGAATAAAATCAAATTGGAAATGATCAGGAACACTCATGATCCAAGCTGATTGTAATACTGGACAGTTAACAGGAGCAAGACCTGGCTTGATCGACCATATATTTTATTTTTAATTTTTATTCACTCTCTTTTCATCACTGAATGAATTCACAAGATACTGGCAGTATGCTTAAAATAAAAAGCTAAAATTTACTACACAAGTGAAGAAAAATAAACTGTATTACAGTGTATAAGAGCTATTTGAAGCTGTCTCAAACATTATCAGAAAGAAAGATTCAACTATTTTACCCTCTCAACTAACCTTCCAGATACTCCCAATTTTAGTGAAAGGTCAGAGACAAAAGTAGAAATTGTTGGAAAATCTCAGCAGGTCGAGCAGTATCTAGAGAGAAAATAGAGTTTATGATTCAGGTTAAGTGGTCCTTCCTCGGAACTGCTCAGATTCCTAGTTCTGAGAAAGGGTCACTCAACCCGAAACGTTGACTCTGATTTCTGTCCACAGATGCTACCAGACCTGCTGAGCTTTTCCAGCAATTTCTATTTTTTTGACATTGATTTTTAGCCTCCACAGTCCTTTCGGTTTTTATTTAGTGAAATGTCACCCCTTTTGCCATGTCACAATTTCTTGTTCAGGTGGCATGGCTGTAATTTTTATTATTTTGGAAAGTTTTTTTATTAACTCAACTCTATTTTCTTTAGTTAATGTCTCTTCCTGAGACCCTTTAAGCTACTAACTCAGCTCACTACTTAATGTGTTCCTTAAACTCATGTCTTCAACAATCTTGTGACATGCCTTCCCCTCTATCACCTCAATAGGCTTGTGCTGTTGAAGCTTTTTCTTTGTTAATTTCTATGACACTCAGGACTTCTTTTCAACCCAGACTGTTTATTGGGACCTCTTCTCTTTCAATGACCCTGCATGTTGACTGTTTCTGGATTATTCTGACTTTGTACTATGTGACTTCTGTTGCGAGGTAACAGCAGGTTTTTCCTTTTCTGTCCTGTTTTCCTGAATACACCAAACTGTTAGCCTCAAGTCACTTTGTGTACAAGTCAGAACGCAATAAATGACACAGTGTAATCATATGTGCAGGAAATGCATGTTCTTATATTGGGTCTTTAAAATCCCAGTGACTGGGAGTAAGTAAGAACTGCAGGTGCTGGAAATCAGTGTCAAAAAGTGTGACGCTGGAAAAGCATGATGAAGGGCTTATGCCTGAAATATCAACTCTCCTGCTTCTTGGATGCTGCCTGACCTGTGTTTTTACAGCAACACATGTTTTGACTCTTTAAAATTACACCTCTGTATGGGATCGGGTTCATAAGGATGGGTATTTGTAAGTAGGACGTTTGTGAATTGGAGACATCCTGTATGGGTAATGTTTGCATAATTTACTTTTGCAAGGAATTGCAATGTATCAGTAATGAATTAAAATTGATCTACATGAAGCAAAGTCTGAACTCGAGTGAAAATAAATGCAGTCAGGAATTGGGTCAGGTGATGTGATGAGAGAGCAGAAATTGTGGAAATGTATTTTTAAGGTCTTATTGGTTTTGAAGATGAGTCAGAAAATTTGTTGAAATGGTCATGATAATCATATTGTACGATCGTTATCATTACTTCCTCTTTCTGTCAATGTGGAGAGAAAATTGTTCATTTCTTGGAAGTTAGTACCCTGCTTGTTATGACTGTTTATTGTTAGGCTTATTTCATTAAAACTGTGTTGTTAGCCGGTTTATTCTGGTCGAGCATATCTGGCAGAGAACAGCTTGTCCAGAGAAGCTTAAAAAGGAGCACGGCCTAAACAAGTTTCAATTGACTGTCAGACTAATTTCCTAGATTTGTTCCCACATTTGTTGGCATGCACTTCTGTGTGTTTTCATTTTCCCATGATGTGGAAGTGCTGGTGATGGATTGGGGTGGACAATGTTAAAACTCTCACAGCACCAGGTTATAATCCAACAGGTTTATTTGGTAGTACAAGCTTTCAGAGCACTGCTCACAGTTACCTGATGAAGGAGCAGCGCTCTGAAAGCTTGTACTTCCAATAAAACCTGTTGGACTATAACCTGGTGTTGTGTGATATTTAACTTCAGTTTCCCAGAAGAGTATTCTGTTGAGGAGGTGGGGGGGGGGGTGTGAAAATGTACATATTGTGATACACAAAATGTGAGAGACAAGCTGGATGATCCAGAGGCTGGTTAATCTATTCTTAAAAACACTTCAGTCACAAAGTTACTTTTGTCTCTTTCTTTTGCAAAAATTATGAAATGATATCTTAGCTTGAGTTATAAGATCTTTCACCAGCTTGAATCATTTTGTAGATTTTTATTGAAATTAGTGCAGGTCAAAGATTTATTGATGAATAAAAATCATGTAGCAACTGGCATTTGAAGGAGGTAAGCTGATGATACTTGTTAGGAACTGGTTTGTTACCTAAGGGCCAACCATTAACCTTTCACATGGTAACAAACATTCTGTTTCTAGTATTTTTGTCATAGCATATTTGTGTTGAAATAGTGCTCTTTTTGAACCTTTTGAGCAAGGTGCGGCTGGATGTCTATAGCTCAGTTTGAAAGTGTCCATCAGAATACAAGTTGAACCTGTTAACTTTAGAAGTTGATGAAACACTTTTTTTTTGCCTTTTGGATTAACTGTGTAGTAGTGGTTGCCCTCAGTTTTTAAAAATTGGTTGAAAAGATAGATCTTTGCACAATACAGCCACTTGTTGTTACTAATGAACTTATTTGAAAAGAAAGATTGTGGTTGACAGCAGTTTTTTTTCCCCTACAGATTGAATGATCTTTCAGTCTCTGGCATCTCACTACACTGTATTCCCATTAAAATCAGTGAACTTAAAAACGGCTTAGGCTGCTGATAGAGTGAAATGTCCTGATTTTTACAGTTGTTGATTTGTCTAAAGTAGAAGTATGTTCTGCACTGTGCTATGTCTTCCAAAAATGTTTTTAAAATATCCTGCTTATCAAGATGTGTTGGATCCATTCTGTGGGGTGAATCATAATGGCATTTTAATTATGTCATGACCCACTGGGGTCATGCGTGAGAAGTTGAGCTCCATTACTTTCAGATTCATCACAAACGTGAAAAGATTCAGTCAACTACCCAAAATTCCCAGTATACCCAATTGACGAATTTGGGATAATGCTCAAGTCCGTTAGAAATCGTGATAACAGAGCATAAGGAGAACCAGTGCATGTGATATATTTGGACTTTGGCTTTTTATAAGTCAGAGCTGAAAATGTGTTGCTGGAAAAGCGCAGCAGGTCAGGCAGCATCCAGGGAACAGGAGAATCGACGTTTCGGGCATAAGCCCTTCTTCAGGAATGAGGAAAGTTTGTCCAGCAGGCTAAGATAAAAGGTAGGGAGGAGGGACTTGGGGGAGGGGCGTCGGAAATGTGATAGGTACTACAAACAAACCATTATCTCCCAGACCGTCCATAACCTCATCACCTCGGGGGATCTCCCATCCACCACCTCCAACCTCATAGTCCCACAACCCCGCACGAAAGAGGTCAAGGTGAGGGTGGTAGGTCGGAGTAGGATGGAGGCGGCGAGGTCAAGAAGAAGACTGCAGGTCAGGAAGGCGGTGCCGGGCTGGAAGGATCCGGCTGTGACAAGGTGGGGGGAGGGGGGATGAAGAAACTGGTGGAGTCCAAGTTCATCCCCTGCGGTTGGAGGGTTCCCAGTCGGAAGATAAGACGCTCCTCCTCCGACCGTCGGGTTGTTGTGGTTAGGTTGGGTCGGTGGGGGGTGTGGATCTGACAAGGGAGTCGCGGAGGTAGTGGTCTCTACGGAAAGCTGATAGGGGAGGGGAGGGAAATATATCCTTGGTGGTGGGGTCTGTTTGGAGGTGGCGGAAGTGACGGCGGATGATGCGCTGTACATGGGGATTGGTGGGGTGGTAGGTGAGGACCAGTGGGGTTCTGTCCTGGTGGCGGTTGGAGGGGCGGGGCTCAAGGGCGGAGGAGCGGGAAGTGGAAGAGATGCGGTGGAGGGCATCGTCGACCACGTCGGGGGGGAAATTGCGGTCCTTGAAGAAGGCCATCTGGGTTGTACATGTTTGGAACTGGTCCTCCTGGGAGCAGATGCGGCGGAGACGAAGGAATTGGGAGAATGGGATGGCATTTTTACAGGGGGCAGGGTGGGAGGAGGTGTAGTCCAGGCAGCTGTGGGAGTCGGTCGGTTTGTAGTAGATGTCCGTGTTGATTTGGTCGCTTGAGATAGAATTAGAAAGGTCGAGGAAGGGGAGGGAGGAATCTGAGACTGTCCAGGTGAATTTGAGGTCGGGGTGGAAGGTGTTGGTGAAGTGGATGAACTGTTCAACCTCCTCGTGGGAGCACGAGGCGGCGCCGATACAGTCATCGATGTAGCGGAGGAAAAGGTGGGGTGTGGGGCCAGTCTAGTTGCGTAAGATGGACTGTTCCACATATCCTACGAAGAGGCAGGCATAGCCTCTTTTTCAGTCACTCTTGAGAGGTTAGTGAGCATACTGAAAGCACATAGGATAGGTGTAATATATTGTCATAGATTTGGAATTGATGGACAGACAGGAAACCAGAATGGCAATAAATGAATCGTTTTTTCCTGAGTGGCAAGCTGTGACCCGTGGGGTAACGCAAAGATCAGTACTTGAGCCTCAGCTGTTCGCAACACATATAAATGACCTAGCTGAGGGAATCAAATGCAAATTTCTAAGTTTATTGACAACACAAAACTGGGCAGGATTGAGAGTCATGAGGAGACTTTAAAAAGACTTCAAGGTGATATAGGCAAATTAGCGAATAGGCAAACATATAACAGGTGCAGCACAGTGTGGTTAATTGTGAAGTTGCACACTTTGGTGTGAGAAGCCAAAAGGAAGAGTATTGTTTAAATTGTGAAGCTGGGGTTTGTGTATGTCCAAAGGGATCTGGGTGTCCTTGTCTGCCAGTCAATAAACGTAGATAGGCGGGTATAGGAAGCAGTCAGGAAAGTAAATGATATATATTGGCCTTCATAACAAAGGGATGAGAATTCGGAAGTTGGAATGTTTCACGATAGTGATACAGGGCCTTGGTGAGACCACAGCTGGAGTGTTGCATGCAGTTTTGACCATAAGACATAGGAGTGGAAATAAGGCCATTGGCCCATTGAGTCCACTTCGCCATATAATCATGGCTGATGGTTATTTCAACTCCACTTACCTGCACTCCCCCAATAGCCTTTAATTCCTTGCGAGATCAATAACTTATCAATCTCTATTTTGAAGACATTTAACGTCCCGGCCTGCTGTGCGCTCCATGGCAATGAATTCCACAGGCCCAGCACTCTCTGGCTGAAGAAATGTCTCCTCATTTTCATTCTAAATTGACCCCCTCTAATTTTAAAGTTGTGCTCACGGGTCCTGGTCTCCCCGCCTAATGGAAACAATTTCCCAGCATCCACCCTTTCTAAGCATTATCTGTAAGTTTCTATTAGATCTCCCCTCAACCTTCTAAACTTTAATGAATACAATCCCAGGATCCTCAGCCATTCGTCGTATGGTAGGCCTACCATTCCAGGGATCATCCATGTGAATCTACTTTTTTGAGATGTGGGGCCCAAATTTGGATACAATATTCTAAGTGGGGCCTAACTTGAACTTTATAAAGTCTCGGAAACACATCACTGCTTTTATATTCCAAAATGACAACATTCCATTTATTTTCTTAATCACGGACTCAACCTGCAAGTCAACCTTTAGAGAATCCTGGACTAGCACTCCCAGATCCCTTTGTACTTCAGCTTTATGAATTTTCTTACCGTTTAGAAAATAGTCCATACCTGTATTCTTTTTTCCAAAGTGCAAGACCTCTCATTTGCTCACGTTGAATTTCATCAGTCATTTCCTGAACCACTCTCCTAAACTGTCTAAATCTTTCTGCAACCTCCCCACCTCCTCAGTACTACCTGCCTATCCACCTGACTTCATATCATTGGGAAACTTTGCCAGAATGCCCCCAGTCCCTTCATCCAGATCGTTAATATATAAAGTGAACAGCTGCGGCCCCAATACTAAATCCTGCGGGACCCCACTTGTCATGGGCTGCTATTCCATAAACGAACCTTTTATCCCAACTCTCCACCTTCTGTCAGACAACCAATCCTCAATCCATGCTCATCCATACCAGTAGCTCACTTCGAATTCCATGGGCCCTCACCTTACTCAGCAGCTTCCCGTGAGGCACCTTATCAAAGGTTTTTTGGAAGTCTAGATAGATAAACATCCACTGGGTTTCTCTGGTCTAACCTACTTGTTACCTCTTCAAAGAATTTTAACAGGTTTGTCAGGCATGACCTCACCTTAGTAAACCCATGCTGACTTGTTCTAATCCAACACTGCACTTCCAAAAATTTAGTAACCTCATCCTTTACGATAGATTCTAGAATTTTACCAACTACAACTACTGAGGTTAGGCTAATCGACTTATAACTTTCCATCTTTTGCCTTGATCCTTTCTTGAACAAGGGGGTTACAACAGTGATTTTCTGATCATCTGGGACTTTCCCTGACTCCAGTGACTTTTAAAGGATCGCAACCAATGCCTCTGCTATTTCCTCAGCCGCCTCCCTCTGAACTCTAAGATGTAGCCCATCGGGGCCAGGAGACTTTTCAATTTTTAGACGTAGCTTTTCAAGCACTTTCTCTTTTGTAATGGCTACCATACTTCACTCTTTCCCTGACTCTCCCTAATAGTTGGGTCATTATTCATGTCTTCCACTGTGAAGACTGATGCAAAGTACTTAAGTTCTTCAGCTTTTTCCTTATCGCCCATCACTAGCCTTCCTGAATCAATTTGAAGCAGCCCAATATCTGTTTTTGCCTCTTGTTTGTTTCTTATGTATTGAAAGGAACTTTTACTATCATTTCTAATATTGCTGGCAAGTTGCCTTCATATTTGATCTTCTCCTTTCTTATTTCTCTCTTTGTTATCTTCTGTTTGTTTTTGTAGCCTTCCCAATCTTCTGATTTCCCAGTGCTCTTGGCCACTTTATAGGCTCTTTCTTTTTCTTTGATACATTTCCTGACTTCCTTTGTCAGCCATTGCTGTCTAATCCCCCCAAGATAATCTATCTTTTCTTTGGGATGAATCTCTGTACTGTTTCCGCAACTCCTGCAATTGTTGCTCTACTGTCTTCCCCACTCGGCTCTGCTTCTCGTCACTTTTCGTCAGTACCTCTCTTGTGCCCCTGTAATTACCTTTATTTAACTGTAACACCATTACATCCGATTTTCCCT
>NC_057727.1:8536445-8545139 GCF_004010195.1 Chiloscyllium plagiosum
GTGCCAAGTTGTCAACTGTCATTTCAGCAGATTTGTTAAAAAATTCTTAGGAGAGGAACAAAAAATAAACAAAGGATCAAGTCCCAGATTACACAGCTCCTCACACTCTGACAGAAAGCACTAAGCTGATCTGTGTTGCTATGGTGACAGCGCAATCTGACTTCACTCTATTTCACTGATCAGGCAGCCTCTTGCCCTCTCCGAGTGAACAACCATTATCCAGTCTGGAAACATTTAATGCCTGCCTCAAAAAGAAAAGGTCATTTTGTGTGGTCGCAGTCAAGGCCTGCGATTAAAGACTTTCTTGGAATCAGCTCAATAATTAATTCATGTGGAACAAATTCCCAGAATTTAGATGTTCTCAGTGACTCCATCAACACACTTTGTAATGTCAATCAACAATGACAGAAAAAAAAAATTATAATTATGTGGCGGTTTTTTTTCTTGCAGTAAATTTCCCAAGGCACTGCACAAACAGAGTTATTAAACAAGCTTTGAATTGAGCCAAAAAATGTGTTGCTGGAAAAGCGCAGCAGGTCAGGCAGCATCAAAGGAGCAGGGGGTCCGCCTCCACCCCCTCTCCGGCCTATCACCCTCACCTTAACCTCCTTCCACCTATCGTATTCCCAACGCCACTCCCCCAAGTCCCTCCTCCCTACCTTTTATCTTAGCCTGCTTGGCACACTCTCCTCATTCCTGAAGAAGGGCTCATGCCCGAAATGTTGATTCTCCTGCTCCTTTGATGTTGCCTGACCTGCTGCGCTTTTCCAGCAACACATTTTTAAGTTCTGATCCCCAGCATCTGCAGTCCTCACTTTCTCCTGTTTGAATTGAGCCACTCAAGGACATCTCCAATAAGAAGGGCATCTTTTAGAGCTAAGATAAACTGAAAACCCAACGACACAGCCTTGCAGTGATTAAACTCGGGAATTAGCAGATATCTCAGAGACTATCCCGATGTCTGTAGTTTGTCCAGATGTAATGTGTGAGAGTGACACAAAAAGTCTGCACAGGAAGTTAGATAAGTTGTGAGGGGGAGAAATTGGCAGATGGAATATGATGTGGGAATGATAGGGAAAGATGTGACCATAAAGATCCTTTCATGCTTCCAAACCAATGATGATTTTGATGTGAAGCCACTTGTTGTTGTGTAGGAAATGCCAATTAGTATGCAGCAAGCTCTGGAACACAATAACGATCAGATCTATCTTTCTGATGTTGGCTGGTAGGATAAATATTATCCGGGGGGAGAGAATACCCTTCCCACTGTAATGTGGGAACCTTCACACTCTTGTAGGACAGAAGGAGTCTTGTTTTAATATCCCACCTTAAGGACCACACCTCTGACAGTGCAGCACTCCCTCAGGAGAGTGTCAGCTGACAGTTTTTAAAAATTCATTTGCTGGCCAGCATGTATTGCTCGTCCTGAATTGCCCTTGAGAAAGTGGTGGTGAGCTGTCTTCATTACACTGACATGACTGGTGAGGAAATTAGATTAGATTACATTACAGTGTGGAAACAGGCCCTTCGGCCCAACAAGTCCACACCGACCCGCCGAAGCGCAACCCACCCATACCCCTACATTTACTCCTTACTTACTTAAATTGGCAATTTAGCATGGCCAATTCACCTGACCTGCACATCTTTGGATTGTGGGAGGAAACCAGAGCACCCGGAGGAAACCCACGCAGACACGGGGAGAACGTGCAAACTCCACACAGTCAGTCGCCTGAGGCGGGAATTGAACCCGGGTCTCCGGCGCTGTGAGGCAGCAGTGCTAACCACTGTGCCACCGTGCCGCCCACAAATGGTGATGTGCAGCTCACACAGCGTCCTTGGAAGCTGTGCGTATAATAGATCCCCTTCAAACAGCATCGACCTTTAGCATGGTCACTGCTGCTAACTCCAACATTACTGAGATGCCCAATCTTAGAATCATAGAGATTGACACCACCAAAGAAAGGCCTTTTGGCCCATCATGCCCTTTTTCTTCATTTATTTGTAGGACGTGGGTGTCGCTGGCTGGGCCAGCATTTATTTCCCATCCCTAGTTGCCCCTGGAGAAGGTGGAGGTGAGTTGCCTTCTTGAACCGCTGCAGTTTGCCTGTGGTGGGTTGAACCACAATGCCCTTAGGGAGGAAATTCCAGGATTTTGACCCAGCGATAGTGAAGGAACAGCAGTATACCATGTATGCTCATGTAAAAGTTGAATTTTTTGGACAATTTTTAAAGGTTAAATTTATCAGGCCGACAGTGACATAGATACTACATTTGAGGGGCTGAAATTCATGTTACCGTCCAAAATATTGTTACATTACCTGAAGTTCAATTGATTGCTAAATGAATAAAGAAAAAAACCACAATGAATTACACTAATATGACTGTATTCCATGAGGGCTTCAGGGGAACTGAGCTCAGCTGAGCTGCACACAAAGGGAGGTTGTCACCTGACTCTGACCTGATGCGTCTTAAAAGTTCCTGCCAAATTGGTGTGAATTGTACATCAAAACACATAAAACCACAAAAACATTAATTTCTTCATTGTAACATTTATATCCAGGATAATACATTGGTTCACAAATATTGGTCTGTTATCTGTGAAGAACTAGGGTCGACATTTACACGAGGTATATGGAAAATTCCAGACATTTTGGCCAAAATTAGCGGGTCTACTTTTAAATGAGATCGATTTTTACTCAGGTATGTATGGTATTTGCCGAGCTACTAGAATGTAATGCTTATTTGTAGATTGTAGATTGTAGATATCCGACTGTAATGTCTAGCCTTTTAACTATGTCATATTTCTAATGTATGCTATGGCTCACTGTAAAGTAATGCAACTACTTCTCTTTTTTTAAAAATTCCTCTTTCTGTATCTAAGATTTGTACTTAGGGATTTGTACCTAAGAAGGAGCAATAAGAGGTGACTTTGTAAACTTTTCATGATAGTCCTGCTCTTCTGTAACGGAGTACTTGTGACAATAAAGGATATTTTATGTCAGGACAGTGAGTGGCTTGGAGGGGAGCTTGCACGGGGTGGTGTTCCCATGTATTTGCTGCCCTTGTCTTTCTAGATGGAAGTGGTCGTGGGTTTGGAAGGTGCTGTCTGAGAATCTTCAGTGATTTTCTGCTGTGCATCTTGTAAATAGCACACACTGCTGCTACTGAGCGTTGGTGGTGCAGGGAGTGGTTGCTTGTTGATGTAGTGTCAGTCAAGGGGGTTGCTTTGTCCTGGATGGTGTCAAGATTCTTCAGTGTTATTGGACGAGGCAAGTGAGGAGTATTCCAGCCTGACTTGTGCTTTTTAGATGATGGACAGGTTTTGCCAAATCAGGAAGTGAGTTACTTGCCACAGTACACTTAGCTCTGACCTGCTCTTGTAGCCACTGTGTTTATGTGCTGAATCCAGCTGAGTTTCTGGTCAATGATAAACCACAGGACATTGATATTGGGGGAACATTGACTACTTCAGTATCTGAGGAGTTGCAAATGGTGCTGAACATTGTGCAATCATTGGCGAACATCCCCACTTCTGACCTTATGATGGAGGGAAGGTCATTGATGAAGCAGCTGAAGATGGTTGGACGTAGGACACTACCCTGAGGAACTCATGCAGAGATGTCCTGAAGCTGAGAGGACTGACCTCCTATAACCACAACCATTTTCCTATTGCCAGATATGACTCTAACCACTGAAGACTTTGTCCCCGATACCTATTGATTCCAGTTTTGCTAGGGCTCCTTGATGACACACTCAATCAAATGTATCCTTGATGTCAAGGGCTGTCACTCTCACCTCCTCTCCGGAAGTCAGCTCTTTTGTCTGTGTTTGAACCAAGGCTGTAATGAGATCAGGAGCTGAGTGACCCTGGTGGAACCCAAGCTGGGCATCACTGAGCAGGTTAGTTCTGTGCGGGTTCCATCACTTTACTGATGATCAAGAGTAGACTGATGGGGCAGTAAATGGCTGGGTTGGATTTGTCCTGCTTTTTATGTACAGGACATGCCTGGACAATGTTCCACATTATTGTGTAATTATTGTGTAGTGTTGTAATTATTGTGGAACAGCTTGGCTCGAGGAGCAACAGGTTCTGGAACACATGCTTTCAGTACTATTGCTGGAATGTTGTCAGGGCCCATTGCCTTTGCAGTATCCAGTGTCTCCAATCATGCTCAAGTCTCTTAAAATGAACGTTTCATGTGGATGGACTTTTGTTAGGTGAGAATAGAAAAGGTTAAAGGAAATAACTCACAACTAGAAAGTGTTAAGATGATGGTTTGAGGGGTCAAATATAACTAGCTGCTGTTTCTATGGTTGTGACTACAAACACATGACCTCTGTCTTAGAAGAGAGCATGTTCCTGCCAAGATCAACATTGGGAATAGAAAATGTTGGATTCCACAGTTCTGGACAATTCCAAAGAAGAATAAATTTCATTTCTGCTTGATCATACACTGGTGAAAAGGAGTTGATTCATTGGATTGATTTTTTTTTGGCTTGTGTTGAATTTTTTTGAGGGTTTTTGGTCACGGATGAGATTTCTCACCATATCTTACCACACTGACCTCATTAACTATCTACTCTGCTCCTATCGTCTCTCTCTCTCTCTCATCTGATTCCAGCCTTAGCTTACTTCACAGTGCTCCCAGAATAACTCGGCGGATATCAGCCAAAAGACCAAGATTCCCATGCAGCAGTGCCACCTTTCAAAGACTGTAGTGTACCCGGACAAGAGTTGGTGATCCGGCATTGCCCCTCACCAGCAACATCATGGCACAGCAACTTCAAAGGCATCCTGCCCAGGGCACCTCACCAGCATGGTTGAGACTCCCCATTCTCTCACTCTCATCGCTGTTCAACCAGCACCACACACATGATACCTGCCCGGAATTACATTCCTTCTGAACACCCTCAAAGTCAGCGTGATCCTGTACCCGTTGGTCACTGGAGATACGCACCTGGTCTTTGTCCAGAAAGGGAACATCTTGCACAGGAAAGTAATTGGACAAATCCAAACATGAGCCTTTATTTATTGGAAAGCTAGTGTGACACAAACAAAACCAGGAGAGGCTGAAGTTCATCCTGACAATGTAAACTAGATTTCAGCATCATGACCGACGACAATTTTGCATTCCATGACTGCCTGCTGCACACAGCTCCTGCCTCATAGAAATGGCTATCAATCATGCCCTGGTTGGTTTGTAGCTCCTGACACAACTCAGTTCTGTCATGGAGAATGACAGCTCCCTCCTTCCCTGGACCAGTTCCTCCTGTTCGAGTTGAACCAGTTCCTCTGCACCCATCTTATCGTCTCATTGTCTGCTCCAAATATAGAGAGCATAGCACACCAGGGTGATGCAGCATGATCTTGGAACCTGCCCCAGACTGTCTAAGGTGCAGAGCCATGTCTTCAGAAATTCTATAGTTCCAGCACAGCTTGGGGGCTCTTGCACCTGCACTGCACACCAGTCAGGGATTTGTCCAATGATGTGGTGTCAGGGAGGAATATCAGAAGGGAGGCTTGAGTTCTATGTTCAGCAGTACAAGTAACCTTTATTCAGAACTCTTTTACCACACACATGGGAGAGGCCAGAGACCACTCCGAATCTAGCTTTCACATGGGGCCCAGGTGCCCTCTTAATAACAGCTCAGATCAGAGGAGAAGCCAATGAAACTCTTCATTTCCCCAACTGGATACAGCATTTTATACCTTTTGAAGGATAAAAATTACAAGTAACATTGATGTCATTGTTAGTCACATCCCCCTAATCTATACATTTAATCTAGTGAATGCACAATCAATGATGAACAACTCTGTGAACAGCCCTAGACCCCCCTATAACCTCATGATATCCACTAGATACCTTCATCATCTCCTTTTGGGGTCTTACAATGCATCTGACAGTTATATTCCTTCCCAGACATTTGCACCACATTATTTACCAAGAACCTAAATACTTGCTTACCACTGAGGACTCTTAAAAATTCTCGACTAACTCTAGTATGCAAGATTAGGAAGGATATTAATTTCTATCAATTATTATTAAGTCTTTAAAATTGACTATAATACAAAGTTACTACAATTCCGTGACACACTGACAGATCGGGATAACCCCACTATTACTTCAGCCTGACAGATTAAACATACAGGCCTTCCACAGGCAACTGTAGTTTATTGCTGTAAGTGAATTTTAAACAAAAGTTTCATTTTTAAATAAGTATTTACTGTTTCTACTCTAAATACTTTCCTTTCTCAACAGAAGTTTCCTTTCTCAATAGAAAACATCTGTTTGGATTCCACTCATAAGAGTGAAATTTCAACTTTACTAAGTAATTAAACAAAATTTGTTTAGATTCCACAAATAACTGAAGGGACATAACTGCATCTTCACTCTGTATTTTGTAAACTGTCTTTGTCATGCTTCCCTTGATTTGTGGATGTAAGAATCTGCACAAAAGCTGCATTTGTTTACGTCTTCAACTTTTACAAGTTTTTAATGAGTTAAAAAAAATCACACAACACCAGGTTGTAGTCCAACAGGTTTAATTGGAGAGCTTTTTGCTCTCTTAGAGGTTGTCTTCTTACACAATTTGTTGCTTTATTTTTCCTAATAATGTTAAAAATCACACAACACTGGGTTATAGTCCAACAGGTTTATTTGGAAGTATTAGCTTTCGGAGCACTGATCCTTTGTTAGGTAGCTGCCTGATGAAGCAGCTGTACTCTGAAAGCTCATATTTTCTAATAGACCTATTAGACTATAACCTGGTGTTGTCTGATTTTGAACTTAGTCCATCCCAATCCAACACTAGTATCTCCACATCATGGCTTCCCAAATAATGTAATGGGCTTCCTTATTGCCTACAAACATTTGCTCAAGGAATGTAACTATCCTTTTTGCACTAAGTTGTGGTTGCATTTCTAATTACTTAAAAAGATCAGAATTTTCTTCTACTTTTGACTAATTAACAAACTTGGTACTGTGACTAAACTCGGCCTTTCAAAAATGTCCCTTATTAAAACACGTATATGTTTATAACTGCCTGTTTACAGAAAGCGCATTAACTTCCTTGATGTGTCTTCCTAAGGAGAATCTTGTCTTATTCAGTATCTCTGTATGGGGACCACGAGTCTGGTTGTGAACATCTGCTATATGTAGCTGCCAATTCCTTTCAGCTATCTTGTCTCATTTAAAAAAGCCCCAACCAGCCATTTTGTCAACTTTAGTCATGGGCCACTACAAGAGTGTCATGTGCCAATGTTGCAGTGGGTAGCCCTTGCCCTGTTAGTAACCAGGTTTGCAAGGTCCCTGGGCTGAAAAACGCACCGGGTACACATGGTGCTCCAAGATGTAGGATTTGTGGCAGCTGCCAGGACAAGGGGCACACAACTCCAGGAGATGATGATGGTGACAGCAGAGCACCTGCATTTCAATTCAGTAGAAATCTCTACCTGGCGATGACTTGTGATACGGCCTTCTCAGTACCATGTGTGTCCAGTTAATGGCACCCTCCACCTGGGATTGCCAAATGACCTCGTCAAAATGAACCATAGCAGAGCTGGCATTGATCACAGCCCTGATAGAAGAACAGACAAAGGAAGCACATGATGAGGTTAGTGCAGGAGAAAGAGAAAGAAAGAAACTGACACTGCCTTTGCTGTTTGAATTCATGTATAGCTGGACATCGGAGTGCATCTGGGAAAATTAACAAACAGTGAAATTCACAACTGATCTTGGAGGAACTGTTGGGTGAAGTTCACAGCACAGAAGCAGATAAGTGCATTGTTGTTTATAGTGTGACCTACAGAAAGGCTGCAGTAGTGAGTAGAGTGGGTTCTTTCTTGATTATATGTTTTGGAGATATGTCTCTTGATTAAACTTAAAATATAAGCCATAACTATTAATTTAATCTGGGGCAGTGTTTGTAGAGGAATAATTCGGTATTATTTTCTAGGTCTGTAGATTGTGAAGAAGCAAAAATGGCCTTTAGTAGAGTGAAATGTGCTTCTTGTCAGATGTGGGAGTTTAAAGAGAGTTTAAGGGTTACTGTGGATTATATCTGCCAGAAATGCTGATGGTTGCAAATCTTATCAGATCAATTGGATCGGTTGGAGAGACAATTAGAAGCAATGAGGAATTTGCAATAGCAACAGTATGTGATGGATGGCAGTTATAGGAAGGGGGGAAAGTCTCAGATACAGTCACATAGATGGGTTAACTTCAGGAAAGGTAAGAGAGGTAGGCAGCTAGTGCAGGAGATAGTGAGGAAAGAGGTCAATCTGAGACTGATACAATTGAGAACAGAAGTGAGTCAAACAGTCAGGGCAGGCAGAGACAAGGTAAGACAAATAAATTAAACTGCAGTTATTTAAATGCAAGGGGCCTAACAGGGAAGGCAGATGAACTCAGAGCATGGTTAGGAATAAGGGACTGGGATATCATAGCAATTACAGAAACATGACTCAAGGATGGGCAGGACTGGCAGCTTAATGTTCCAGGATACAAATGCTACAGGAAGGATAGAAAGGGAGGCAAGAGAGGAGGGGAAGTGGCATTTTTGATTAGGGATAGCATTACAGCTGGGCTGAGGGTGGATATTCCCAGAAATACATCCAGGGAAGTTATTTGGGTGGAACTGAGAAATAAGAAAGGGATGATAACCTTATTGGGGTTGTATTATAGACCCCCTAAT
>NC_057727.1:8547450-8576252 GCF_004010195.1 Chiloscyllium plagiosum
GAGGGCATAGGTTTAGGGTGAGAGGGGAAAGATATAAAAGAGACCTAAGGGGCAACCTTTTCACACAGAGGGTGGTACGTGTATGGAATAAGCTGCCAGAGGAAGTGGTGGAGGCTGGTATAATTGCAACATTTAAGAAGCATTTGGATGGGTATATGAATAGGAAGGGTTTGGAGGGATATGGGTCGGGTGCTGGCAGGTGGGACTAGATGGAGTTGGGATATCTGGTCGGCATGGACAGGTTGGACCGAAAGATCTGTTTCCGTGCTGTACATCTCTATAACTCTATGACTCTATGATGTATGTCATGGAAATTAAATCGACTCGACTCAAATGCTAGCAAGAGCAAAGAAAAATTTTATTACAGGCCTTTGCAAAGGGACCCTCTGCACTTGACAAAATGCCTTATGCAAGGGGACCCGAGTGTCATTCATATGTTTCCTTTATACCATACTTCGCTCAGCCTTTTCTCACCTCAAGGACAATCAGCTTGGGAACAGTTTGAACCCTTTTCCACATAAGGAGCTGTTTTCCCATTCCTTTACTGTTGTATATTGTTACTGCCCTTGTGTTTTCCCCTGACTCTGCCGAATTAGATTGTTTGCAAAACTTGCAAGGACAGGCTGTCTGTTCACAGAATTCAGTGAAGTCAGACTGTCTGTCAGACTGTCTGCATTAAATCGACTGAGGAAGGTATTCTTTTACAGATTTCACAATAAATGTTAATTTTGTTAATTTTCCATTACAATGTATCTGTGAGGGCATGATTGAGAGATCCCACACAGGTCACCCGTCTCTCCCTGGAAGGAGCCAGTAATGTTGATGTTCAAAGCAGCTGTCACCTTCACAGTCACTCGGAGACCATAGTCTCCTATTGCAGTAGCCCTCAGGTCCTACAGTAGAATCCAGAACCGTGTCCCAGGATGTATGGACAAAGTTGAAAACCACACAACACCCAGGTTACAGTCTAACAGGTTTATTTGAAATCACAAGCTTTCGAAGCACTGCCCCTCGTCAGGTAACTAGTATGATTTTTTAACTTTGTCCACCCCAGTCCAACACTGGCATCTCCACATCAAGGATTTATAAAGGCTGCGTAAACACTGTCGAAAGTGCAGTGCTGGAAAAGCACAGCAGGTCAGATAGCATCCGAGGAGCAGGACAGTAGATGTTTCTGACAGAAGCCCTTCATCAGGAATGATGCTTGTGGGTTGGGGCTGAGAGGTAAATGGGAGGGGGCTGGATTCAGGGGGAAGGTAGCTGGGAAAGTGATAGGTGGATGAAGGTGAGGGAGAAGGTAATAGGTCAGAGGGGGGAGTGATGGATGGGTCCGGAGGGTGGTGCCGAGTTGGTGGCTTGGGACTGGGATAATGTAGGGGGAGGGGAAATGAGGAAACTGTTGAAATCCACATTTATCCCGTGTGGTTGCAGGATCCCAAGGCAGAATATGAAGCATTCCTCCTCCAGGTGTCGGGTCGTAATGGTTTGGTGGTGGAGGAGCCCAGGACCTGCATGTCCTAGACAGAGTGGGAGGGGGAGTTGAAGTGTCCAGTCATGGGGCGGTGGGGTTGGTTGGTGCAGGTGTCCCAGAGATATTCTCTGAAACGATCCACAAGATGGTGTCCTGTCTGTTTCGACTCTGAGCTCCAGCATCTGCAGTCCTCACTTTTTCCTGCATAAACACTGTGCCTCATTCATCCCCAGGTATTGGAGTCGGGGCTGAAAAACTCTGGACCCCTAACACATCCTGAGGAGCCCTATGACAGCTACCTCTCCTTGAGCCCAGAGCTTTGTCGTCTGCAGGGGCCTGCTCCTGGGACTTGCTGTCAGCCCACGATCTACCTTCGTCTCTTATGTAGCCACAGTGACCAATGTTCCACAGGTGACTGTTGGAAGTTGGAGCAAAAGGAGCTTGAAGTGTTTCTTAGATCTCAGAGCAGTCTTCGGCAGCACTCTCTGCAGATGAGCGGCTGTGAATACACAGTGGTATGTGCTGGACATGAATAACCAGGGTCATGCCCACATTGGCCATCTACCCTCAGGCTTGGTACTGCAGTCTGGTGAAGGGGCCATGCCGGGCTGAGTGACTCCTGCTAATGTCATTGAGGAGGGTGTGCCTGCAGCACTCCAACCCCTGTCCGACCCCAGACTTGCCTCAAGCTCTCAGCTTCCCACTGCATTCAGTACAGATCGTCGTTACACTGACTGATCAACGAGGAAACTGGAACTATGGAAGCTGTGCACATAACGGCTCCCCTTCAAACAGCATTGGCTTTTTGTGTGGTTGCTGCTGCTAACTCTAACATTAATGAGATGCCCAAGTTCAACTTCCAACCTTCCAGTCATTGAGATTACAGCAGAAAACAAAAGGGGCCCATCGTATCCTTTCTTTAAATTCATTTGCCGGAAGTGGGCATTTCTGGCTGGGCCCAGCAGTTATTGCCCGTCCCTAGTTGCCCCTTGAGAAGGTGGTGGTGAGCTGCAGTCTTGAACTGCTGCAGTCCACCTGCTGTGGGTTGACCCTCAATGCCATTAGGGAGGGAATTCCAGGATTTGACCCAGCCACAGTGAAGGAACAGGGATATATTTCCAAGTCGGGATGGTGGGTGGCTTAGATGGGAACTTACAAGTGGTGGGGCTCCCATATATCTGCTGCCCTTGTCCTTCTAAAGTTGATCAAAGACCGCCATCTAACTATTCAAATCATATTTTTCAGCATTGGAGCATAGGAGGTTGAGGAGTGACCTTATAGAGGTTTATAAAATTATGAGGGGCATAGATAAGGTGAAAAGCAAGGATCTTTTCCCTAGGGTGGGGGAGTTCAAAACTATGTGGCATGTTATTAAGGTGAGAGGACTCAGATTAGACCTGATGCCCTCTCTGTCTCGTACACTGTGTACCAGCTTCAAGTAATGGGACAGTTCATTTGGAGCATCAGCTGGTTCTTGGACCCCTGTTGGCTGAAAATATCTTAGTGTCTGTCCTTAACTCACCCCCAGCAGCACCCCTGGCCTCAGAACCCTCACGTTCCATTGTCAACAGCCAGCAGAAGCAAGCTGATTCTATCCCAACTCATGCAGTCCCTAAGAAAAACAGAAACCAATTTCCCCTTTAGGGAATTACATAAATATTTCAAGAAAGATGACTTACATGGAAAGCTGTGGTTACTGGCCCTGGTTCCTGGAAGGCAAACACATAACTTTTGGATGTCTTGCTTGTTTAATGAGATTAGTTAATAAAAGGAACAACTCATCTGTATAAAGGAAGTTTTGGAGAGTCATTGTGAGATGCCAGCACCTGTTGAGACCCAGTTGGTTACCAACTTGTGCATATTTGCCCAAACAACAGCAATGACCTCCCTTCCAAAGCAAATTTCCTTCTAGCCACCTGGACAAGTCATTGTCAAATGCTAAGAGACGTTTCTGAATGAGTAGCTCATTTTGGATCAAAACATGCACAAAACAAACCCTTTTATTCTTCAGGAGTTCAGCATCAATCTCCAGACTGGCATTCATTTTCCATTCTTGAGTAACCAACCCGAACCAGTTCCTGGGGGATGGGTGGTGGGAGGGACACCCAAAGGGAGGATGTTGCTGAACTCCGCCCCAGCGATGGTGATGGAATGTTGAACAGAGTAAAATAATATGGCGCCTCGAGTTCACAGGGTTCCTATTCAGTTTCGTATTTTTTTCCAAATTTCTAACAGAAAACACTTGTTCAACATTTTTCTTACAATTGTTTATGTGAAGGAAGTGTTGTGTGTATGTTTTTCAATAGTTCAATGATCAGTGGTCACGGCGACTCCTTGAAGAGGTGCTATCTCATTTACTATTTGTGTTTGAGAGCTTAATATTGGACAAGGATGTGAGACCCTTCACCACAGATCAGAAGATAATCATAATCAGCTTAAGTGGTTCGAGTCAGAGGCCTGTGCACTGGTTAGTAGCTGTCTGCCTTTTCTTTGGGTTTAAGAAGCGTTCTGTTTGTGTTTCCATAAGACCATAAGCTAAAGGAGCAGAATTAGGCCATTCGTCCCATCGACTCTGCTCCACCATTCAATCCTGTTTCTCAACCCCATTCTCCTGCCTTCTCCCGGTAACCTTTGATCCACTTCATCCACTTAGTGCATTGTGCAAAGCAGAATCTAACAAAGAGGCAGGTTTAAGATGATGGGGCTTTCATGAATTCCTGCAGACTCCGCCTGCATGATGCAGCCTTGTTCTGGCGTTTCAGGCCTTCCTCACTCACAACAGGAATTTTTTAAAAATACAGTCTCACTGCAGCTAAGGTCACTTCCAAACATCTCCCAAGAGGATAGATGGTTTAAAAAAAAAGCTCAGACTTATTCTGTTCAAACAATGCAGATGTTTGAGGCATATGTGTGGCTCAGTGGTTAGCACTCCTGCCTCACAGTGCCAAGGACCCAGGCTCAATTCAACACTGTGCAGTGTTTGTATGTTCTCCCTGTGTCTGTGTGGATTGCCTCCAGGTGCTCCAGTTTCACCCCCCCACAGTCCAAAGAGGTGCATTGGCCAGGTTAAATTGCCCATGGTGTGCAGGCTAGGTGGGTTAGTTGTGCGGAACGCAGGTTTATGGGGATTGAGTCGGACGGGGTGAGATGCTCTTTGGAGAGTTGGTGCGCACTCAATGGGCCAAATGGCCTTCTTCCACACTGTAGGGCTTCAATGACCTGTGATCCATTCTTATTATCTGGAGAGGGGCATTAAGGTTGTGAATTCTAATCTCACTCCAGGGATGCAAGCACAGAGATGATTCACTCAACATATTCTTGAGTTTTAGGGACTCTCTTATAGCGACAGGATCAGGCCTATATCGATTGGAGTTTAGAAGAAGCAGAGATGATCTAATGGAAATACATAACATCGTAAGGGGACTGAATGGGTGGATGTTATGGAGAACGCAAACATAGAAAAGTACAGCACAGAACAGGCCCTTTGGCTCACGATGTTGTGCCGAGATTTAATCCTAATGTAAAATATAGTAACTTAACCTATGCACCCCTCAATTCACTGTTATCCATGTGCATGTCCAGCACTCGCTTAAATGTTCCTGGTTATTGACTCTACCTATTCCTCTCAATATTTTGTACACCACGATCAGGTCACCTCTCTTCCTCCTTCTCTCCGGAGAGAAAAGTCCAAGCTTATTCAACCTTTCTTCATAAGGCAAGCCCTCCAGTCCAGGCAGCATCCTGGTAAGTCTTCTTTGCACCCTCTCCAAAGCCTCTGTATCTCTCCTATAGTAGGGCGACCAGAACTGGAGACAATATTCCAAATGTGGTCTCACCAGGGACATGTAGAGCTGCAGCAAAACCTCGCATCTCTTAAACTGTTAAATGAAAGCCAAAACACCATATGTTTTCTTAACAACCCTATCCACTTGGGTGGCAACTTTGAGGGATCTGTGTACCTGCACACCCAGATCCCTCTGTTCCTCCACACTGCCAAGAATCCTGTCTTTAATCCTATATTCAGCATTCGAGTTCGACTTTCCAAAATGCATCACTTCGCATTCATCCAGATTGAATTCCATCTGCCATTTCTCAGCCCAGCTCTGCATCCTGTCTATGTCGCGCTGCAGCCTGCAGTAGCCCTCTATACTATCGACGACACCTCCAACCTTTGTGTCATCTGCAAATTTACTAACCCATCCCTCAACCTCCTCATCCAAGTCATTTATAAAAACTACAAAGAGCAGAGGCCCAAGAACAGAGCCCTGCGGGACCCCACTCAACACTGACCTCCAGGCAGAATACTTTCCATCTACAACCACTCTCTGCCTTCTGTCAGCCAGCCAATTCTGAATCCAGATAGCCAAATCTCCCTGTATCCCATACTTCCGGACTTTATGAATGAGCCTACAATGGGGAACCCTATCAAATGTCTTGCTGAAGTCCGGATACACCACATCCACTGCTCTACCATCATCGACCTGTCTTGACACCTCCTCAAAGAACTCGATAAGATTTGTGAGGCATGACCTGCCCCTCACAAAGCCATGCTGACTGCCTTTAATCATGCTATGCTTTGCCAAATAGTCATAAATCCTATCCCTCAGAATTATTTCCAAAACTTTGCTGACGACAGACGTAAGACTGACTGGTCTGTAATTGCCAGGGATTTCCCTATTCCCCTTCTTGAAAAGAGGAACAACATTCGCCTCCTTTCAATCCTCCGGTATGACTCTCGTGGAGAGTCAGGAGGCAAATATCCTCGTCAGCGGCTTAGCAACCTCCTTTCTCGCTTCCCGGAGCAGCCTAGGATAAACCTGGTCTGGCCCTGGGGACTTATCCATTTTAATGTTTTCCAAAATTTCCAGCACATTAATTTCATCAATCTTGATCTGGTCAAGACTGTATCCCAACTCCTCTAAGTTTTCATTTACAACAAGATCCCTTTGCTTAGTGAAAATCGGAGCAAAAAACTCACTTAGGGCTTCCTCTATCTGCTCAGACTCCACACACAAGTTCCCTCCACTATCCCTGATCGGCCCTACCTTCTCCCTGATCATTCTATGACGGGGTTTCACTCTGTGAGGGAGACTAGGAGTGGGAGGCACAGTTTAAGAATAAGCCATTTCATTTTTAAGACAAAGGACTTCTTTCTCCCAGAAGGTTGTTAGTATGTGGAATTCTCTTCCCAGAAATTAGTGGAAGCGGAGGTAGATAGATGTTTGCTGGATGAGGGAGTCAAAGGTTATGGGGTCAAGGTGCAAACGTGAAAGGGGTTTTGAGACCCAAATCAGATCAGTCATGGTGTTATTGAACAGCAAGGAAGGGTCAAAAGGCTAAATGGCCTATGGTTGTTGTTACAACAACACCCAGCCAGGACCCAAGCTTGAGCTGATAACTGGCAAGTAACACTCACACCATACAAGTGCCTGGCAATGACCAACAAAAAGGAATCCAATCATCACCATTTGACTTTCAATAGCCATGATGTTGAGGTGCCAGCGTTGGACGGGGTGGATGAGGTCAGAAGGTTATAGTCCAACAGGTCTATTGGAAATCACAATGAAGGTGAAGTGTCATTTTATCTGATGAAGGAGCTGCACTCTTAATGCTTCTGATTTTAAATAAACCTGTTGGACTATAATCTGGTGTTGTGTGACTTCTAACTTGCAATAGCATCACCATCACTGTCTCCCCCTCTATCAACATCCTGGGAATTACCATTGACTAGAAACATACCAAGTCCAGCCATATACGTACCATGGCTAAAACAGTGAGCCAGATGTTGGGAATTCTGTGGCCAGTAACTCATCTCCAGATTCCTGAAAGCCTGTCCATCATCTACAAAGGCACCAGTCACTGTGATGGAATATAAACACAGAAAAGAGAGGAGTAAATGTTACACGTCAGATTTAACCTGATTTAAAGACAAATCATACCACATTTGAAACATTAACTCTGGTTTTTGTTGCACAGATGTGCCTAGCTTGCTGGGTTTCTCCAGCAATTTCTCTGTTTATTTCAGATTTCTAACATCGATAGTATGTTCATTTTTATTTGGGTGATGGAATACTCACCACTCCTATTCAAATATCTTCTCAAAGGCAATTAGATTGAGCAATAAATACTGGACTAATCGGCAACACCTCCATACTGTGAATGAATTAAAGAATGGCCCGAGGTTCCTATAATTTAAACTGGCACTTCATGAACAACTGAGGGAATGCGCACTGTTAGAAGGGCTATCTATCAGATGAGACATTAAAAGAACACCTTGGTAGCACCAGGGCACTATTTCTAAGAAAGTTATCTCCAATATTTGTTGCCCAACAACACCAACACATGTGTCATAGAATCATACAGCATAGGCCTACTATGTCTACACTGACTAACTAACAGAAAACTACACTAATCCCATTTACCTGCACTTGGTCCACATTGGGAGCTTGCTGTCCTCAATTGGCTGCCATGTTTCCTCCCTTGCGATTGTGACTTGACTTCAAAGGTGTTAATTGGCTTAAAATGCTTTGTAAAGTTGAAGGGCGCTATAAAAATGTACATCTCTTTCCTTGACCTATCCAGTCCAAACTTGGTGAATTGTTCTGTGCATTCATTCTCATTATCCTACAGCACAGACCAGCCATGCGCTGATTGAACGGTGGGGCAGAATTGAAGGGCTGACCCCCTTCTTGTTCCCATAGCACATAAACCAGGACCTAAATTGAAACTTTGGGTTAGTTGTTCAGAATGTCAGATTCCAACGTTATTAGTCATTACGGACATTTAAACAATTGCTGGACATGCACATGCATAGCAGTGAATTGAGGGGTGCGTAGGTTAAGTTATTTTATTTTAGATTAGGAATAATCCTCGGCAGAATATTGTGGGCCAAAGGGCCTGTTCTGTGCTGTACTTCTCTATGTTCTATTATTTCTTGATATGCAAGGAGTTGGGACATCGTGTTGAGGTTGTACAGAACATTGGTGAGCCCTCTTCTGGATTACTGTGTATAGTTCTGGTTGCCCTGTTATCGAAAGGATATTATTAAACTACAGCGGATTCAGAAGAGATTTAGCAGGATATTGCTGGGAATGGAGGGTTTGAGTTATAGGGAGAGGCTGGATAGCCTGGGACCTTTTCACTGGAACATACAAGGTTGAGGGGTGACTTTAGATTAAATTAGATTAGGTTAGATTCCCTACAGTATGGAAACAGGCCCTTCAGCCCAATAAGTCCACACTGACCTTCTGAAGACTAACCCACCCAGACTCATTCCCCTACACTATATTTACCCTGACTAATGCACCTAACACTATGGGCAATTTAGCATAACCAATTCACCTGACCTGCACATCTTTGGGTTGTGGGAGGAAACTGGAACACCCGGAGGAAACAACTCACGCAGGCACGGGGAGAATGTGCAAACTCCACATGGACAGGCACCCAAGGCGGGAATTCTCCCCCTGTCTGTTTTCTAGAAGTTTATAAAATCATGAGGGGTGAATGGCAGGTGTCCTTTCCCCTGGGTGGGGGTTTCTAGACTGGGGCTTATTTTTAAAGTGAGAGGAGAAAGACTTAAGAAAGACATGAGGGGCAACTCTTTTGTAAAGATTGGTTCATATGTGGAATGAACTTCCAGAGGAAGTGTTGGATGTGGATTCAGTTACAATATTTAAAATGCATTCAGATAAGTACAGGAATGGCGGGGGGGGGGGGGGGGAAGCATGGCAGAAATAAAAATAGAAATTGCTGGAAAAGCTCAGTAGGTCTGGCAACATCTGTAAAGGGAAATCAGAGTTAACGTTTTGGGTCTGAAGGCCCTTCCTCAGAAGTCTCTCTTGTAGCCTGTAAACTTTATTTATTTCACTTACAAGAAAAATTTTGCAAGTCCGAAAAAGTTGCCTCACTTGGGAGGTGATGGGTTAAGCAATGGCCTTATCATTTACTCAGTTATCTTTTATCAGTTATCTTTGTTACCTTATCTTTTATAGGATTCTATAGAATATGTGAGACACAAACAGATTATTCAGCTTAATTGGATATACTTCTCGTCGGCACAAACCTCCTCTCACTATGTTCAAGTTTTATCTCCACCTCTTGCTTTTTCTTTCCCTGTCATGTGGTTATTTAAACTTCCCAATAAAAACCTTTCTGGTAAAGAGGTTTCTGTTGAACTCTCCTAAGTTCTCTTGAATTCTCTCAACTTCCCAGTGAATTTGCTGGCATTTCATTCTGAGATAGGTTTTTGACCTCACATCCTCTTAATCATTATGACTGCCTCATTCCGCCTCCGTTACCTCGTTCAACATTGCCCATCTCAGCTCATCAACTACTGAAACCTTCATCACGCCTGTGCAATCTCTAGACTTCACAATCCAAGCCCCTCTCCCCTCCCCCCAGCTGGTCACCCTCACACTACCCAATGTAAATCTGAGGTCATCCAAAACTCTACAGGCTGCCTCTTAACTTGTAGCAAGTCTCCTATCACTCACTGATCTACCGTCACTCCCTCACAAGTAAGTTTTTAAAATTCTCATTCTCGTTTTCAAATCCCTCCATGGGCTCACCTCTCTGTGATCTCTCGTAAACCACATCCGTTCAAGGCATCCGCACTTCCACAATTCTGGCCTCATTCCTAACTGGAATCATAGAGATGTACAGCACGGAAACAGACCCTTCAGTCCAACTCGTCCATACTGACCAGATATTCGATATCAATCAAGTCCTATTTGCCAGCATTTGGCCCCTATCTCTCTAATCCTTTCCTATCTGTACACCCATCAAGATGCCTCTGAAATTTTGCTATTGTACCAGCCTCCCCCAAGGTCTTTTCCCTGGGGTGGGGGAGACCAGAACTAGATGGCAGAGGTTTTGGGTAAGAGGGGAAAGATTTAAAAGGGACCTAAGGAGCAACGTTTTCATGCAAAGGATAGTATGTGTATGGAATGAGCTGAAGATGTTTGGCTGGTAGTGGTGGAGGCTGGTACAGTTACAACATTTAAAAGGCATCTGGATGGGTTTACAGGATATGGGCCAATGCTGGGAAATGGGACTACATGAATTTAGGATATCTGGTCGGCATAGGACAGTTGGACTGGATGGTCTGTTTCTATGCTGTAAAGCTGTATGACTCTATGACTCGATAACTCTTCTGACAACTGATTCCATATACACACCACCCTCTGCATGAAAAAGTTGCCCCTTAGATCCCTTCTAAATATTTTCCCCCTCACCTTAAACCCACACCCTCTAGTTTTGGGCTCCCCTGTGCTGGGGAAAATACCTTGGCTATTCACCCCATCCATACCCCTCTAGATTTTATCAGTCACCACCCCCATCCTCTGATGTTCCAGGGAAGACAGCCCCAGCCTATTCAACCTCTCCCTATAGCCCAAGTCTGGCAACATCCTTGTAAATTGTTTCTGAACCGTTTCAAGTTTCACAATGTCTCTCCAACAGCAGTATAATTACTTTAACACTGGTCACTATGTCTTTAGTTACCTTGACCCCATGCTCTGGAAGTCTCTCCCTTCATCTTAACTCCTCTCTACTTTGCTTTCTTCATTTAAGACACATCTTAAAGCCTACCTCTTGGACATCTGAACTAATATGTCTTTACGTGACTTGTGTCATAATGTTTTCATGAAGCACCTTAGGATATTTCATTATGCTAATTTAAATTTTAAGTATAGTTGCAGCTATGGTAATGGTATTTACAGCTTCTAGTCATGATTTTCTGTATAAGTGTCTATTATTAGCTGCATCTTTGTTGGCAGCACTGTCCACTCTGAATCAGATGGTTGTAGGTTCAAGTCTCACTCTACAATTTGAGGCCAAACATCTTCAGTTCTCAGCACTCCAGTGCATTACCAGGGAAGTGCTACACTGTCAGAGGTGCTGCCTTTTGCAGGAGATGTTAAATTAGGGTCATGTCCCGGTCCTTTCAGACAGGTATAAAAGATTATACGGCCAGTGTTCTGCCATTCTCACATTCCAATCACTAATCTGCACTATCAACACTCTTTCTCCCCAGCACTCTAGCCCAATACTATAGCATAAATGCTGCCCCCTTTGTTGGCAGCCTTTGTGGCAGTGAGCTGCGTAGATAGAGTACATGGATGGAAGGTTGGCTTCATTTTGTGCATTTGTGTTAAAGCTCAACTCAGAGTCTTGACTATTCATTCTGCACTGAGGCCTTAGCGCAGTGCTGGGGGAGTGCTAAATGGCTATCTTTATGTGTGGCTGCATCAAGCTGAGCATAGACCTTCAGAATGCAAACACCAAGTGTCACTACGTGCTGAGGTTCTACCTGTCCTCAGTATTGTGAAGGATGGGTCTGGCCTCACTGCTGTGGACCACTCCAAGTAGTTGGACTGTTCCATTTCACCTGTCCCTCGTGGAGAAATTTGCAAAGAGAAACACCTTTGACCACAAGTCCATCAGGAAACGGTCAGCACATAGCGTCCTTGAGACCCTGTTGGAAAAAGAGAGGGAGGATCCTCTCAGGAAGGTCCCTGAGCATCTGTCAAAGTCATTTGGCAGAATGCCTCATCATCAAAACTTTCCAACAAGCACTGAGACATCATTTGGCTGATGGTGAGGACATTACCAGTGGGATCCTTCATGTACACCCAGTCTCTGTGCCACCACACGCTACTCTCGACGCGGCTGCAGTGGGGGGGTTGAGACTGTCACACTGGGGCGATGTGCCTTTGGATAGATGGTCTGGAGAGAGGTTCACCCTGAGCAGCTCCGTAATGCGGAACTCTGTGCTCTAGGGGCTGTTCCCCGGGACAAACATCGACTGCGGCTGCAGGACCATCACCTCGGTGAAAGACGCTCTTTGGTCTGCCTGAAACTTGTTGGTCTTCCAAAGCAAGGCGTTGACCCTGACCAAGTATGCAGACTGGCACATTGCAAGGTCCAGGACTACATGCTGAGGGATGCACTATAGCCAAGGCCCAGAGGGGAAAGGGTACTGTCTGAGGTCTTCCTGCTGAAGGTAAATGGGGGTCTGTTCAGTTATCAGATCCTCCCGGTGTCTCAAATATATGGAAATATTAGTATTGTATGTGTAAGAGAGATCTTTGGTTTGTTTGGATGGAGTCAAATCCAATGTTTCCTTGATACACTACTGTACAGAACTGAACTGCATTTGTGACTATGTATGTGTGTTCACACGCAAAGATATTTATAATGAATAAAGTATACTTTTGAAATAAAAATAAATTGCTGCGTTATTGGAATGGGGGTCCTATCAGTTATCGGATCCTCCCGTTGCCTGAAATATATGTAATATATGTAAATATAATGATTGCCTTGACGGTACCAGGCCTGGAAAAGCTCAGCTGGTCTGATAGCATCTGTGCAGAGAAATCAGAGTTAATGTTTCAGGTCCAGTGCCTTCCTCAGAAGCTTTTCCAGCAACTGTGAGGCATCAGTGCTAGCCACTGAGCCACTGTGCCACCCTGCATGGAGGTATACCACGTGGCACACTTCAAAGAGTTGCCCAGTCCTGTCCCCCTGGCAAATATTTAACCCAAGTCATCAAAGCTGGTACAATTGATGTTTATTTCTTCGCTGTATACAATGCACAAATAGGCAATTTCCTGCCTTCTGACAGTGGCCGTACATCACTGCAGGTGAGTGCTCCTGAAGGAAGCTACACAATGCAAATTTGTTTTTGCTAAAGCGAAGGCTGGCAAGCTGCTTGAGAGGCCAGATCTGTAAACAGGGGCATTTCTCTAAAATCTTTGGGTTTTTTTTTGCTAATTTCAGATATGCTGCTGGACCTGCTGTAAATTTCCAGCTTACATTTCAGCAATTCAGAAATTTCGGAGGGTTTTATTCGCACTGATGTCAGTAACACTGTGTGTTTACCCTATGTTCAGAACCAAAGTCGTCCATATTATTCGGCTTCACAGAGCCTCAGTTTTGTTCCCTAGCTTTACGTTCTGGCATTGCATATCACTGTCTACCTCTCAGTTTGAACCCGGTTTATTTGCAGCTGAAACAGCAAACAAGTCCAGAAGAGGAGAAAACCCCAGTGTTCTTAGCCTCAATGCTCTTAAAATAGGAACGAGCTTACACCATGCTTGAAGAGGTCTGCCAAGTCATTGGGATGTTTATATGTTGACCTGAAACGCCCTGAAACAAATCAGACTGTGTTTACCATGACATGATCACACTGCCAAGTCTCTGAAAATGCTGTTGCCAATTGTCAGAGTCCAACCACTGATATGAGCACAAGGACCAACACAGCATTTACTTTGCTGCAGAGACGCAGGGGTTTTGTGAGGACAGAGATTGAACTTCCATTTTGTATGAATGTCAGCGTTAGAGATGCAAGTTCCTCTCAGGGTCATTTGGAACAGCTTCAGCACTGATTTAGAACACAGTGATGCTAATCAGACTTGGTCTTTAAGAACATGGTCTACGTTTTGGGTTACACCTCAGCCCCAAGCTCCTGATCCTTGGCCACCCGGGGTGCGGAAGGGTGTGGACATGTTAGAGTAATCCTTGTGGATCTGCTCCTGGGCCTGGCCAAGTTGGCCATGATCAGGGAGGTAAAAACAATGACTGCAGATGCTGGAAACCAGATTCTGGATCAGTGGTGCTGGAAGAGCACAGCAATTCAGGCAGCATCCGAGGACAGGCAAAATCGACGTTTCGGGCAAAAGCCCTTCATCAGGAATAAAGGCAGAGAGCCTGAAGCGTGGAGAGATAAGCTAGAGGAGGGTGGGGGTGGGGAGAGAGTGGCATTGATCAGATCCAGGCAGCAGGCGGTGGAGGGAGTCACATCTGCCAACTGTCTGCTCCTCTTGCGTGGATTTGTTTCTGCCCAGGTGGTGTTGGAGTGGGAGCAGTCAGGTTCCACCAATTCTCTTGACGCTTTTAGAGAGAGTGGGCATTGCAGTGGGTGCAATGTCTTGTCTCTCCCTCCAACTCTGTTTTGATTCAGAGTCATAGTCATAGAGATGTACAGCACAGGAACAGACCCTTTGGTCCAACTTATCCATGCCAACCAGATATCTTAAATTAATCTAGTCCCATTTGTCAGCATTTGGCCCATATCCCTCTGAACCCTTCTTATTCATACACCCATCCAGATGACTTCTAAATATTGCAATCGTACCAATCTCCACCACTTTCTCTCAGAGAAAGTGAGGACTGCAGATGCTGGAGATCAGAGTCGAGAGTGTGGTGCTGGAAAAGCACAGCAGGTCAGGCAGCATCCGAGGAGCAAGAGAGTTGATGTTTCGAGCATGCGCACCATTTCCTCTGGCAGTTTATTTCATACACGCACCACTCTCTGCCTGAAATGGTTGCCCCTTAGATCCCTTTTAAATGTTTCCCTTCTCACCTTATCCTATGCTGTCTAGCTTTGGAATCCTCTACCCTGAGGAAAAAGCCTTGTCTATGTAACCTATCCATGCCCCTCACGGTTATATAAATCTCTATCAGGACACCCCTCAGCCTCTGATACTTCAGGGAAAATAGCCCCAGCCAATTCAGCTTCTCCCTATAGCTCAAACCCTCCAACCCTGGCAGCATCCTTATAAACCTTTTCTGAATCCTTTCAGGTTTCACAACATCTTTGCAAAAGCAGGGAGACCAAAACTGAACATAGTATTCTGAAAGTGGCCTAACCAATGTCCTGTATAGCCACAACATGACCTTCCAACGCCAACATTCAATGCACTGACCAATAAAGACAAGTGTACCAAACACCTTCTTTACTACCTTGTGTACCCATGACTCCACTTTCAAGGAACTATGAACTTGCACCTCAAGGTCTCTTTGTTCAACAACATTCCCCAGGACCCTACCATTAAGTGTATAAGTCCTGCCCTGATTTGCCTTTCCAAAATGTACCACCTCACATTTATCTAAATTAAACTCCATCAGCCATTTAGTAGCTTGTTTACGGCGGGGGGGGGGGTGTTGGAGTGTGGGTCAGGGTCAGCTTGAACAATGTGTCCCAGTCACTGGTATTTCAGTCAAACGTTTCTGGTTTATAAACAAAAGTTGTTCACACTGAACCAAGACTGACACCTATCATGAGTCATTGCTTGTAGTGAGGTTAGAGTCTGTCTGTATCCCAGTCTTGAGTCAGACTGGTTCTATTTCCAAAGTAGGAATTTATAAAATGTTATATGGATTGAGAGGGTTAGTACTGAGAGGGTCAGTACTGCGGAGTGCCTGAAGCTCCTCAGACCTGGTATGAGAGCAGCTTGTGATCTTGAAGCCCATCTGGTTCACTGATATCCTTTAGAGAAGGAAATCTTCCATCCTTACCTGGTCTGGCCAGACCCTAGCAATGTGATTGACTTTTTAACGGCCCTCTGGGCAATTAGGGATAGGCAATAAATGCTGGCCACCCAGTGACAATCACACCTCGTGAATGAATAAAATAAAATATAACTTGATGTCAATTTGGGATGATTGACTAAATTGAAGGAGCTACAGAGTCAAAGTTACTGCTGTAATACACTGATGCTATATGGTTTTGCTTGAAGTGATCAAGCCAACAGAAGCTGCTTAAAAGACAGCCAGCTGTACAAATATTTAGTGTCCCAGACACATTTATACGCTGTGACGGATACAACTTAACACGTTAAGTTAACAGCAGCCACAGCTGCTATCTCACTAAAGGGTCAAACATTGGGGATGTGCATCAAGGCCAGATTTAGAGGAGCTCAGTGATCTTGGAGGGTGGTGGGGGCTGGTGGAGGTAGGAAAGGACGGGACTGCAGGAGTCTTTGAAGACAATGAAGTTTAAACTCAAAAGCTTTTTTGATAGGGACTGGGCCTAGATCAGTGAGCTCAGAGGCGATAGCTGATCAGGAATTGATGCAAATTTGGGGACTGGGGCAACTGAAATTGTCCTGACCATTAATTTCACAATTTCCTTCTTTTTTTTGTATGGACACTATAAAACAGAAAGACCAAGGTGCTCGGAATGTATTTTCCAAGTTTTGGATGGCAGTGGTTGAGCCAGGTGGGCTTATTGTTTTAAAGGTGCAAGCCTCATTGACAATCTTGGCTTCCAGTCAGGCGGAGAGCATCATAGGAGTAGGTTACAACTTCAGGTCAGGGCACCTCGGATGCTGGCAGGATCCACAGGGTTGGAGGGTATGGACAGCAGTTTCTTAGTTGTGTGCGAGTCCGATCTCAGGGAGGGAGAGAGTGGAGGGCTGCTCGCCTGTTACACTTGGCCCACAAGCAAAGAGAGGGACTTAGCATTCTTTTGAAGCCCTCACCTGCCTTGGATTTGGCTAAATTTCCACAGCCCTTGAGTCCCCAGCCAGGATTAAATCAATGCCTTTTATACTCACTCATGGGAGGTGGGCAGCATCATTAGCTGGGCAAGCATTATTTGCAGTCCCTAAGTTCCCTAGAGAACATGGTGATGAGCTGACTCCTTGAATAGCTGCAGCCCATGTGCTTACCCACAATGCTATTAGGGATTAAGGTCCCGGAAATTGACTCAGCTGTAGTGGAGAAATATATTTCCAAGGATGGTGTGTTACTTGCAGCTGCTGGTGTTCCCATCTATCTGCTGCCCTATTGTCCCAAGCATCTTTGGTAAAATTCCGCACAGCATCCTGTAGGTAACGCATGCTGCTGCTATTGAGCATTGGTGGTGGAGGGAGTGGGCTTTTGTGGGTGTGGTGCAAGTCAGGCAGGCTGCTTTGTCCTGACTGATGTTAAGGTTTTGGAGCTGCACACTTCAAGGGAAATGTTTTATCACATTCTGAATTGTGCCTTGAAGGTGGTGGACAGGCTTTGGGGTGTCAGAAGGTTAGTTACTTGCTGCAGATTTCCTACCTCTGACCTGCTCTTATAACCAGTGTGTATATATATATATATATATATTGTTGTGGTTCTGTTCGCTGAGCTGGAAGTTTTTGTTGCAAACGTTTCATCCCCTGGCTAGGCGACATCATCAGTGCTTGGGAGCCTCCTGCGAAGCACTTCTTTGACGTTTCCTCCGGTGTTTATAGTGGTCTGTCCCTGCCGCTTCCGGTTGTCAGTTTCAGCTGTCCGCTGTAGTGGTTGGTATATTGGGTCCAGGTCGATGTGTTTGTTGATGGAGTTTGTGGATGAACTCTCAGGGGAATGTAGCATGAGCAGCCAAGTTTCTGGTACCGAGACTGACTCTAATGAAACAAGGGGTATGTTGTGGTTCTGTTCGCCGAGCTGGAAGTTTTTGTTGCAAACGTTTCGTCCCCTGGCTAGGCGACAGCATCAGTGCTTGGGAGCCTCCTGCGAAGCGCTTCATTGATGTTTCCTCCGGTGTTGTCTGGCTTGCCCTATGATAGTAGTGTTGTCCCAGTCGAATTCATGAGCAAAACTAATGTAGTGTACAAAATCCCATGCAAGGACTGCACTAAACACTATATAGGACAGGCAACATGAATTCGACTGGGACAACACTACTATCATAGTGCAAGCCAGACAGAGAACAGCCAGGGAATTCCTAGAGGCATGGCATTCATCCACAAACTCCATCAACAAACACATCGACCTGGACCCAATATACCAACCACTACAGCGGACAGCTGAAACTGACAACCGGAAGCGGCAGGGACAGACCACTATAAACACCGGAGGAAACATCAAAGAAGCGCTTCGCAGGAGGCTCCCAAGCACTGATGATGTCGCCTAGCCAGGGGACGAAACGTTTGCAACAAAAACTTCCAGCTCGGCGAACAGAACCACTATAACGAGCACCCGAGCTACAAATCTTCGCACAAACTTTGAATATATGGCTCAGTTTCAGGCCAACATAACCCTCAGGACATTGATATTGGAGGATTCAGTGATGGTGATACCATTGAAAGTCATGGGATGATGCTTAGATGGCCTCTGATTGGCGATAGCGATTGTCTGGAATATGTACTGCCACTTGTCAGCCCAAGCCTGGATATTGCCCACATCTTGTTGCATTTGGACATCGACTGCTTCAGTATCTGAGGGAGTCATGAATGGCGCTGAACCTTGTGCAATCATTGGCAAACATCCTACTTTTGAGCTTGTGATGTAGGGATGGTCATTGATGAAGCAGCCAAAGATGGTTGGGCCTAGGACACTGCCCTAATCTCTACGTTTCTGTGGCATCATGCACCTTTTCAGCAATGTCATAGTCCAGAGTTATGGGTAGTGTGATCATCTGACCATAAAATATAGGAGGAAAGGGAGGCCATTCAGCCCATTGATTCCACTCTGCCATTCATTGAGATCATGGCTGATGTGATCAATCTCAACTCCACTTTCCTACCTTTTCTCATAATCCTCGATCCTCTTAATGATTTAAGAATCTGCTCAGCCTTAATGACCCTGATATGACAGCACTCTGTGATAAAGAATTCCACAGGTTCACCATCTTTTGAGAGAAAAATAATTTCTCCATGTCTGTATTTCAAGTGGATGATCCCTTCTTCAAAGATTGTGCCCTCTAGTCCTAGACTCTCTCACAAGGGAAAACAACCTATCTGCATTTACCCTGTCAAGTCCCTTAAGAATTCTATATATTTCCTTAAGGTCACCTTCTATATCCCAAATCTAGGCCCAATCTACTCAATGTTTCCTCATAAGACAATCCCTTTAAAACCAGGATCAAACAAGTGAACCTTCTCTGGATTGCCTCCAATAACAAATATCTTTATTTCAATAGAGGGCCCAAAACGCTTCACAGTATTCCAGTTGTGGTCTGACCAGTGCCTTTCACAGCTTTAGCAAAACTTCCCTACTTTTATACACCATTCTCTTTGAAACAAATGATCACTATTCCTCATAATTTGTGGCATTTGCACATCTACCAGTGAATTGGACCTGACTAAGGTCTGTTTAAGGTAGTATTCTAACACTCATCCTGGACTCTGCCCACTCAGTAGAATGGGTGGAGCCAAAGTTACACAAACATCAACCCCTTCAGAACGGATCCTGTTGATAGATACTCTGACATTTTTCTTTCCATCACATAGCTGTTCAGGGAACTCTCATGGTTTTAGCATTTGCCAATGGCATTGGGTTTGGAGCATTCACATATTGGCCTGTTTGGCTGTTTTATGAATGTGTCTTCAATTGTAAGGTAAGACTTGAACCCAAAGCTACTGGCTCAACCTTTGTAACTCACTCCAAAAAGAGACAGACAGAGGGAAACCGGCAAGCAGTGTCTTCCAAATGTCAGGCGTTTCCCCAGTTGCACAGTGCTATTAAAAAATACCATGACACAACAGTGACCCAGCTTAAAGTGTCATGAACCGACAGGAATTCAACACACTGAGCTCCAAGGCACCATTTTGATCTTCCACAACACAATGTAGAATCAGTGAGATTAGATAGGCCACTCTCTTACATTTTGAGTCAAAATCAATCTCGATTCTGCAGAAAAATCAGACCAGATTTGAAACGTTGACTCTGTTTCTCTCTCCACAGATGCTGCCAGACCTGCTGAGTCTCTCCTGCCGCTTCACTGCTGTGTGGACCGAAAACTTACCAGCTCTGAGGAAGTCTGCGAAAACTAAATGTAAAACTGTAGCCCTCCAGGTTAACTTTGAGGGAGCTCTCCAGCCTTTGCAGTATTTTGTTAATTTCTCTCTGGGTACAGTTCATAAAAGAGAGAGTAATTACGTTGGGTGAATGGAGTCAAGATGCTGATTTACTGAATAGTGGAGTTAGCTCAAGGGACTGAGTGGCCTCTTCCACCTATCTCCCCTAATGGGAGGAGGTGATAGCCTAATGGTATCATCACTGTAGTATTAATCTAGAGACCCAGGTAATATTCTGGGGACCTGTGTTTAAATCCCACCAGGGCAGACAGTGGAATCTGAATCCAATAAGGAAAAAAGTCTGAAATTAAGAGTCTACTGATGACCATTTGTCCATTGTTGGCAAAACCCATCTGGTTTGCTAATGTCCTTTAAGGAAGGAAACTGCCATCCCAAGAAGCATTACACCTGAAACATTGACTTCTCCCCCTCCTGATGCTGCCTGGCTTGCTGTGTTCTCCCAGCCTCCTGCTTGTCTACCTTGGATTCCAGCATCTGCAGGTTTTTTTGTCTCTAATCCTAACCTGTTGTGGCCTATATGCGACTCTAGACCACACAGTAATGTGGTTAATGCTTAACTGCTCTCTGAGCAATTAGGGATGGGCAACAAATGCTGGCTTAACCAGTGACCCACTCATCCCATAAATGAATTAAGGCAAAACAAAAATAATTGTACTGGTGGATCATACCATACGGTTGCTCTCTCATTGGGAGACACAGGAGGTGTCTTGACCTGAGCGTGATGGGTAAAGTTGTGAAGGAGAGACCTTCATGCTAACTTCAGCCAGAGCATGAACTGAACCACTTTGTTAGTGCCACTTTGAATTTGCAAACCTGCTGTCCAGCCAACTGAACTAACAATACTCCACATTGATGGAGTTAATTATGCTCACTTGTGACTTTGTAAAAATGAAACAATGGAAACAGAGATCACCAGCGGGTTGGTGACAGACGCAATTTATACCGACAAACCAAAGTCTCAATTCTCTTTGCTCTGATGGAGAATAGGAGCAATAATACAGAAATGGGGTCACAAAATTCAAAGTGGTCAAATGCTCTTTAAATTAAATACTCTTTCTTTCTTATGATCCTATGCATTACATTTCTAACTATCTAGCCAGCTGACAGGTACTTTGCAGAAACAAATCATACGTCATCTCTCACCACAGTCTTCAAAAAAAGTGTTTGAAATATCTGCATGCAACTTGAAAGGCAATGTGTTGGCTTATGAAATCTGAGCTCTCCTTTTGCTGATATAGAATTCCGAGGAAACTGAACTGCCGATGAACCACAACTTTTCTAAGAATTTCAGATAAAATACGTCACAGCAATTTCCACGTAAACTAGACTGTCACTTCAATGGCTGCAGCCAATGAGATGGGCTACTTTGGCGTCTGCGCAGGTTTCACTATTGACTGGCTGGATGAGCGCAGATGTACTAGGCATTTGTTTTTGATGGTGTACTTTTCTGCTTATCTTGTGCTTTTGAAAGTGCTTGCACTTGGTCTTGGGACATCCAGTGTACAAATGAAGATCTGAACGATCCTACAGCACTCTTTTTGAAGGAGATTAGGTCAAAGGAGTTCTCTCCAGTGTTCCTTAAGCTACGTCACAAAAAACAGATTAATGGGTCATGATGGCACTGGTGCTTGTGGGAGTTTGCTTTGAGCAACACAACAGTGACTACACCTGAAAAAGCATTTTCAGCAGTCATGAAAATTTCCTCCATTCTTTCTTTCTTTAGCTCCCTCTTTCTTCCTCACTTTCCTTCTTTCTTCCTTTATCTTTCTCTCTCGTTCTTTCCCACTCCTTTCTTTTTAGACTCATAGGGTCATACAGCACGGAAACAGACCCTTTGGTCCAACTCATCCATGCCAACCAGATATCCAAATCTGACCTAGTCCTGTTTGCCAGCATTTGGCCTACATCCCTCTAAACCTTTCCTATTCATGTACCCATCCAGATGACTTTTAAATGTTGTAATTGTAGCAATCTCCACCACTTCCTCTGGCAGTTTGTTTCATTCACCTCTGAGTGAAGATGGTACCCCCAGGTCTTTTTTTGATTTTTCCCTCTCACCTTAAATCTATGCCCTCTAGCTTTGGACTCCCCCACCCTAGATGAAAAGACCTTGCCTATTCATCCTATTCAAGCACCTCATGATTTTATAAACCTCTATAAGATCATCCCTCAGATGCTCCAGTGAAAAAAACCCAGCCTGTTCAGCCTCCCATTTTAGCTCAAAACCTGTCTTTTACTTTCTTCCTGGTGTTCATTCTTTTCTTTTTCTTTCCCACTCTTAATTTTTCTCTTTTTCTTTCTGTCATTCATTTTCTCACTTTTTTTCTCTATCTTTCCCACTCTTTCTCTGTCTCTCTATCTGTCCTGTTCCTTTCTTTTTCTTTATCTTTCTCTCTTTCTTTCTGTCCTCTGTTTCTTGCTCTTGTTCATTGTCTCATTTCTCTCTCCCTCTTTATCTTTCTCTATCTCTTACTTTTCCATCCTCTTTCTCTCTCTCTCTCCATTTTTTTTCTGTCTTTTTCTCTTCTTCTCTCTTGCCTTTCCCACCCTCTGTCATTTGTTCTCTCTTTCTTTCCTATCCTCTTCGGTTTTCTTTCTCTCTTCCTTCATATCCTTCACTCTTGCCGATAAATACATGATTCCATCAGCCAGTCAACACCTGTGTTACATTGATCTGACAATAAAACCTATCGTGATCTATATCATTATTAAATGAAATTACTAGCAGGTCATAATTCCTCTTGAAAAATCGGTGGAAGAATGCAGTACCAATTACTTGCTGCACTCATCAATATCTCAAGGGCAACTAGGGTCACTGCGTCCTACAAGTGAATAAAAAAGATTCCATCCCTATTGTAATTCTATTTGATCAGCTTTGCTGACCTCGTTCACCAGCTTCATGCAAACAAGGTGGAGGCCTGAGGTTGTACTCTGTCAACAAGTCCTGGAAATTTATCAAAGCTCCTCTTCGTGCCAGGGACTCGTCAATAGTTCTTGGCTTTGTGTCAAAGTCGATGCTGGAAACTTGGTTTCTGAGTCAACAAAATATTGGTGCATTGGGTGACAGGTCTTCGGCCTGAAATGCAAACCACACGTTCCTCTTTGCACAGGTGCTGCTTTGCACGCAAAGAGTTTCCAGAATTTTCTGTCTTTACTATAATGAAGTATTGAATAACTGGTAACATTTTTATCCTTCACTATACTGATAAATAATTTGAGGTCAGTCAACTGAGAGCTCATCTTTATGGAAACAAGGTCTCAATGTGCTTTCACGCTGTCACCCCCACACTTCCCCCACTCAGTCTATTGACCCGAACCAGCTCTCCCAGTTAGCTACCACTTTGATGAGTGCTTCCACTAAGCAAGGGGGGAACAAGATGGACTTCATGCCACTGAATGGATATCCTGGGATCCCTGACAGTGGCATCATCTCTGAACTCCAGCCATGTGGCTGGTCAAGTATTGGCCATCTGGAGTTACCCTTCACTTTGCATGCAGTAGAAAAGCATCCACAAGCCAACACTGCCCAGGGCACAGAGGTGGCACGACTAACCCTTCATTTAATATACAATTACACATTCCAACAAAAGACCATACGAAACAGGAGCAGGAACTGGCTGCTCAGCCCCTCGAGCCGGCTACACCATTCAATAGGATCGTGGTTGATCCAACATTCCTCACATGCACTTTCCTGCATTTTCCCCCAATTCCCCAACTGATCAAGAATCTATTAAGGACAAGGATCTCAAGGACATTTTGGTCGGCATGGACCAGTTTGGGCCGAAGGGCCTGACTCCGTGCTACAGGACTCGATGACTCTACCCTCACAGCTCTCTGTGGTAAGGAGTTCCAAAGACTCTTAACCCTCTGAGAGAAGAAATTCCTTCTCATCTCAGTTTTAAATTGGCACTCCTTTAATCTGAGACTGTACTTTCTAGTCTCCCATGGTGGGGAACCATCGTCTCAGCATTTAGCCTGTCAAGCCTCTTAACAAACCTATGATTTTAAAAGTGATGACCTCTCGTTCTTCTTGAGAATGGGAAACTCCAGATAAATGAGGTGAGTTGGTTCTGCGTTCTTTTGCATGCAAATAGGCTTCGCATTGCTGACTAGGAACACTCCCGTCTCACTGTTGGAAAATGGGACTTCTTGCTCTTGGGTTTGAGAAGTTTCTCTCTGAGACATCTTACCAACCTTCACCCCAATGCCCACTTCATTCAGGGGCTGGGAAGATTCTGCCCATGGTCTCTAACATAGTCAGGGCTCCATTCAACTCAGTAAGTGTCGCTGAGGTGTGCAATGCCCCATCTCTTCCCAAGCCCAGACACTGTCTGCTCCAGCAACTCCTCCTCGTCACTTTTTACTGATGTAGCTCTGCAACCCCTGGTCTGTGCATGTACAGAGGTGCTCCATCTAGTGGTCTAAATGCTACGTACTTTTAAACTGTGTACCCCTTGTTCTCATCTCTCCCATAAGGAGAAACATCCTATTCACATCCTCCTTGTCAAATGTTGTCAGGACCCTACACGTCTCAATAAGATCACCTCTCATTCTTTTCAACTCCAATGGGTGAGAGCCTAACCATTAAAGCTAAGATGCACCTGCAATCCCAGAGGAGTCGAATGACCAGTCTCTTGATACATTTGTACACTTCCTTAAATGAGAAATTCCAAAACTGTGCACTGTCCTCCAGATATTGAGGTTGTACAAGATGTTGGTGAGGCCTCTTCTGGATTATTGTGTGCAGTTCTGGTCTCCTTGTTACAGGAAGGATTATTACTAAGCTGGAGAGGATTCAGAAGAGATTTATCAGGATGCTGCCCGGAATGCAGGGCTCGAGTTATCAGGAGAGGCTGGGATTTTTTTTCACTGGAGTATAAGGAGGTTCCATGAGAAGTAACCTTATAGAGGTTTATAAAATAATGAGGAATATAGATAAGGTGAGAGACAGGTGTCTTTTCTATACAGTCAGGAATTTCAAGACTGGGGGTGAGAGGAGAAAGATTTACAAAAGACATAATGGTCAATTTTTTTACATAGAGTTCATGTGTGGACTGAATTTCCAGACAAAGTGGTGGATGTGGGTACAGTTACAGCATTTAAAAAACATTTAGACAAACACATGGATAAGAAATGCTTGGAGGGATATGGGTCAAGTGCAGGCAGGTAAGACTAGTTTACTTAGGAGGTCCTGGGCCTCCTCAACCACCGCTCCCTCGCCACCAGACGCCTGGAGGAAGAACGCCTCATCTTCCGCCTTGGAACACTTCAACCCCAGGGCATCAATGTGGGCTTCAACAGTTTCCTCATTTCCCCTTCCCCCACCTCACCCTAGTTCCAAACTTCCAGCTCAGCACTGTCCCCATGACTTGTCCGGACTTGTCCTACCTGCCTATCTCCTTTTCCACCTATCCACTCCACCCTCTCCTCCCTGACCTATTACCTTCATCCCCTCCCCCACTCACCTATTGTACTCTATGCTACTTTCTCCCCACTCCCACCCTCCTCTAGCTTATCTCTCCACGCTCCAGGCTCTCTGCCTTTATTCCTGATGAAGGGCTTTTGCCCGAAATGTCAATTTTGCTGCTCCTTGGATGCTGCCTGAACTGCTGTGCTCTTCCAGCACCACTGATCCAGTACCTACTTTGGGAACATGGTTGACGTGGATTAGTTGGGCCTAAGGGTCTGTTTCCATGCTGTATGACTCTGTGACTCAATGACTCTAAAAGTCTAGAAGATGCCAAAACAGAAAATAAGGCAAAAACAGAAAGCGTGGAGTAACTCCAACTGGAGAGAGAGAGAGAGATAGCAAGAGACAGAGGGGGAGAGAGAGTTAACAGTTCAAGTCCAATCTTTACCTAAGAGAAATAGAAGACATGTCGAAAGTGCTATTGTGGAAGGTGGCATCATCAGAACAGCTGCCCAAGGAGATGGGCTCCCTGGGAGAATGGGATGGAATCCTCACAGGAAGCAGGATGTGAGGGCGCATAGTCGAGGTAACTTTGGGAGTGGGTTTGGAATGAATACTCATACACAACCTATCCCCCCAGAATTCAAAACAGAAAAGGCAACGAAGGGGATGGTGTGGATGAATTTGAGTAGGACCAAGTGAAGGTAAGATAGGATGGGGAACAAAATTGATTTATTTTTTCCAGTTCCAGACAAGAGCAGGAAGTGTTGTTAATGCAATTAGTGGATAGATTGGAGAAAGAATTATGGAGGGGACGAAGTAAGACTAGAACAAGGAATCCTTACCCTTACATTCCATTCTTCTTATTTTACAATAACACTCCACTTTTCTTTATTCCTTTCATGGCATCCCTAATTGCCCTTGGATGGACTGGCTCTCTAGGCCATTTCAGAGAGAGATTAGGAATCAACATTGCTGTAAATCCGGAGACATATGGTGGTCTGACTGGGAAAGGAAGGCTGATTTTCTTCACTAAAGGACATTAGCAAACTGTCATCATTTTTTCATTGAATTTCCCATCAGACATGTGGGATTCAAAGCCATGCTACCAGAGATTAGTCTGGGGTTCTGAATTACCACAGCGATGGCATTACTATCCCCTTCATCATCACATGCTGCACCTGGATGCTAATTTTGTGATTCATTTATTGAGGCGCACAATATCCTCTGCACCTCAGCGTTCCATAATTTCTCGACAGTTAAATAAAATCTCTTTTATTCTATTCTTCTTGCTAAAGTGGACAAGTTAATATTTTCCTAAAAAAATGCTCCTTTCATTGAGGCCCAGAGCAGTACCAGCGCGGAACTCTGAGGCTGGTGATCCCGGTCCGCGATCGGTGGTGAGATGGCTGGGAATGGACTGGAGGCGAGGGATAGTACGGACGAGTGGCAAGTCCCAGTCTCGCAAACTGGAGGTGAATGGACTGGAGGCAAGATCCCATTGTGGTCAGGAGGCAGGTCCCTGACACGTGGATTGGAGGCAAGTCCATGACACGTGGATTGGAGGCGAGTCCCAGACATGTGGATTGGAGGTGAGTCCCAGACACGTGGATTGGAGGTGAGTCCCAGACACGTGGATTGGAGGTGAGTCCCAGACATGTGGATTGGAGGTGAGTACCTGACACATGAATTGGAGGTGAGTCACTGACATGTGGATTGGAGGTGAGTCCCAGACACGTGGATTGGAAGTGAGTCCCTGACATGTGAATTGGAGGTGAGTCCCTGACATGTGGATTGGAGGTGAGTCACTGACATGTGGATTGGAGGTGAGTCCCTGACACGTGGATTGGAGGTGAGTCCCTGACACGTGGATTGGAGGTGAGTCACTGACATGTGGATTGGAGGTGAGTTCCTGACATGTGGATTGGAGGTGAGTCCCTGACACATGGATTGGAGGCAGGTCCCTGACACGTGGATTGGAGGTGAGTCACTGACACATGGATTGGAGGCGAGTCCCTGTCACATGGATTGGAGGTGAGTCACTGACATGTGGATTGGAGGTGAGTCCCTGTCACATGGATTGGAGGTGAGTCCCTGTCACATGGATTGGAGGTGAGTCCATGACATGTGGATTGGAGGTGAGTCCCTGACACATGGATTGGAGGCGAGTCCCTGTCACATGGATTGGAGGCGAGTCCCTGTCACATGGATTGGAGGTGAGTCACTGACATGTGGATTGGAGGTGAGTCCCTGACATGTGGATTGGAGGTGAGTCCCTGTCACATGGATTGGAGGTGAGTCACTGACATGTGGATTGGAGGCAAGTCCCTGACACATGGATTGGAGGTGAGTCACTGACATGTGGATTGGAGGTGAGTCCCTGACACGTGGAGTGGAGGTGAGTCCCTGTCAAATGGATTGGAGGCGAGTCCCTGTCACATGGATTGGAGGTGAGTCACTGACATGTGGATTGGAGGTGAGTCCCTGTCACATGGATTGGAGGCGAGTCACTGACATGTGGATTGGAGGCAGTTCTCTGACATGTGGATTGGAGGTGAGTCCCTGACACGTGAATTGGAGGCACCCTGACACGTGGATTAGAGGTGAGTCCCTGACACATGGATTGGAGTGAGTCCCTGACACGTGGATTGGAGGTGAGTCCCTGACACGTGGATTGGAGGCAAGTCCCTGACACGTGGATTAGAGGCGGGTCCCTGACACATGGATTGGAGTGAGTCCCAGACACGTGGATTGGAGGTGAGTCCCTGACACGTGGATTGGAGGTGAATCCCTGACACATGGATTGGAGACAGGTCCCTGACATGTGGATTGGAAGTAAGTCCCTGACACGTGGATTGGAGGTGAATCCCTGACACATGGATTGGAGGTGAGTCCCTGACACATGGATTGGAGATGAGTCCCTGACACATGGATTGGAGTGAGTCCCTGACACGTGGATTGGAGGTGAGTCCCTGACACGTGGATTGGAGATGAGTCCCTGACACATGGATTGGAATGAGTCCCTGACACGTGGATTGGAGGTGAGTCCCTGACACATGGATTGGAGTGAGTCCCTGACACGTGGATTGGAGGTAAGTCCCTGACACGTGGATTGGAGCTGAGTCTCTGAAACGTGGATTGGAGGTGAGTCCCTCACACATGGATTGGAGGCGAGTCCCTGGCACGTGGATTGGAGGCAGGACCCTGACGCGTGGATTGGAGGTGAGTCCCTGACACGTGGATTGGAGGTGAGTCCCTGAGAGGTGGATTGGAGGTGAGTCCCTGATACATGGATTGGAGGTGAGTCCCAGACATGTGGATTGGAGGTGAATCCCTGACACGT
>NC_057727.1:8576752-8587207 GCF_004010195.1 Chiloscyllium plagiosum
TGGAACTGACTGGTTCTTGGATCCATCTCACAAGTGAAAATAAAAGAAATAAATAAATAAGGATTGGGAAATTATTCTGTCTGACCTTATTCTGTCTGGGGCTTGGGCTATGTGGGAATGTGTCACACACCAAGCCCCTCTATTCCCAGAGTTAACGCCAATGTGAAAATGTTTAGTTCAACTACCAAGTTACATCCAAAGAGTATATGCCACCAGGTTTGTTTACTTAACCAGAGGGAAACTACTTAATTATGGATAACTTGTTTTTAACTGATGGTAACAAAGAAATGCAATTTACTGACTTAAAGCTCTATGACTAAACTTTCTTAACTACACGTGCACATAATTATAAAGAGACACACATAAAGACAAGGATTAAGAAAAAGTGATAACATGATTGGATAGTATCAATCTGGAGTACAGGACACAGTGAGTAGTTTTAGTTCAGTATCTTCCATTACAACATTTAAGAAATATTCAGATGAACGGTGGAAAGGATATAGCATACAAGGCCATGAGCCAAGTGCTATGAACCGAGATAAAAATAATTCGGTTCAGACTGATGGGCCAAAGGGCATCTTTCCATATTGTGATGTTATATGACTCTATGTCTATCTTTTCACAGAAGACATAGACTCAGCACATGCAAACGGGAAGTAGGTGAAAATGTTCAGCACTCCGGCCATTAACTCCTTCCTTGGAGTGAGGAGGTCTAACAGGAGCAGCACTACAAACGAATGCCAATATGGGGAAGGAGGAAAGAAAAACAGAAACACGTAGAACTGCCTGTTCCACAAAATAGTGAGTGCTGACACACGTAGTGGGCAGAAAAAAAGATAACTTGCTCGAGGGAATGGAGTTCAAAAGCAAGCAAGCTTTGCTACAATTGTACGGGGCATTGATGGGACTCCATTTAAAATGATGTGCAGAATTTTGGTGACCTCCCTTAAGGAGTTACATATTTGCAAACGGAAACAGTTCTGAGAAAGTTTGTTTTGTCGCTGGAATGAGTCATTGTCTTATACATAAAGGTTCATCTTGTATTCTTTGGAGTTTTGAAGGGATCAGAGGTGATCTTATTGAAGCCAGTAGGATCCTGAGGGGGCTTGATAGGGTAAACATTGAGACGATGTTTTCACTCACTGGGAAATCAAAAACTAGGAAGCACAGGGTAAAGTGTTTCCCGTGCAAGACGACAATAGGTAATATTTTGTCTTTTGAAGGGTCTTCAAATCTTCAGAATTATCTTCCCCAGAGATTTTGCTTTCACCTGATAATGGGAGGTGAATGTTGCTGGAAAGGCCAGCACATCCCTAACTGACCTGAATGGTTTGCACTTGCATTCCAGAGAGAGCAACATGTTGCTGTAGGCCTGGAGTCCTGGGTAGATCAGAAATGGCAGTTTTCCTTCCCCAAAGACCAGTATGAGGTGGGCTTTTTAATGACCACTGACTGTAGTTCTATCACATCACCACAGAGTGTAGCTTTCAATTCCACATCTATTGATTTGAATTATTGAGTCCAGCAGATGCTCAGCTGTACGGGGTAAGAGTAAGGGTAGGAGAATGGAATTACAATACTAGAAGGCAATGTACCCTGTAAGCTGTGCGGCCACATTGCTGCTCTGAAGTTCCATGTACACTGTTAGCCTCCCAATGCATTGCTTTCTGGTTTGCCAAGCACATATCTTGGTGACCTGCACACCGAGTAAACTGGGATTAACTGAGCAGACTAGGATTAACTGAGTAGACTGGGATTAATTGAGCAGACTGGGATTATATTCATTGGAATTTAGAAAAATGAGAGGTTTGTTTAGATTTCTTACAGTGTGAAAACAGGCCCTTCGGCCCAAAAAGTCCACACTGACCCGCCATCCAGACGAATTCCCCTACATATACCCCATCAACTAATGCTACGGGCAATTTAGCATGGCCAATTCACCTAACCTGCACATTTTTGGACTGTGGGAGGAAACTCACACAGACACAGGGAGAACATGCAAATTCCACACAGTCTATCACCTGAGGCCGGAATTGAACCCAGGTCTCTGGCGCTGTGAGGCAGCAGTGCTAACCACTGTGCCACCATACCACCCATGTATCTCACAAGGAACATATAAAATTATGAAGGGAATAGATAAGAAAGAAGTAGAACAAATGTTTCCAATGGCATTTGAAACTAAGACAAGATGGCATAGTCTCAAGATTAGGGGGAGCAGATTTAGGACTGAATTGAAAAGGAACTTATTCATCCAAATAATTGTTAATGTATGGAATTCCTTGCCCAGTGAAGTAGTTGACGCTACTTCAGGAAATGTTTTTAAAGCTAAGATCGATATTTTTTGAACAATAAAGGAATTAAGGGATCTGGTGAGAGGGTGAGCAGGTGGAGCTGACTCCACGAAAAGATCAGCCGTGATCCTTTTGAATGGTGGAGCAGGCTCGATGGGCTGGATGGCCTACTCCTGCTCCTAGTTCTTATGTTCTTAAAAGAATATTGGTCAGACAGGATTCCACTGTTGGACGATTAGACTGGCATTTCGATGGCCGCGCACGTGACTCCAAGACAGTATGGTGCTTCCCCGGTGCCAGGGTAATGGATGTTATGAGGCAGCTGCAGGACATTCACCTGGGGGGGGGGGGAGGGTGATCAGCCAAAGGTCATTGTCCATGCTGGGATCAATGGAGATGAGATCTTTCTAGCAGGTTTAAAGGAACCAGGTAGGAAATTGAAAGACACGATCTCTAAAGCAATAGTTCCTGGGTTATCCCCAGTCCCACATGCTATGGTAAAGAACTGAGCAATTCAACATTTGGCTAGAAAGCTGGATTAGGATGGTGGGCATTAGATTTCTGGGGCATTGGAACTAAGTCAAGGGAAGATGGGAATGAACACAAACCAGGTGGCCTATACCTGAACAAGACTGGGATAAATATTCTTGCAGAGAGGTTTTCTAGAGTTGCTGGGGATGGTTTAAACTAGATTGGTACGGGATGGGTAAATTCAGAGCAGCGAATGGAAGTCAGAAACTTCAGATGTTACAAAATACGCATCAAAGAAAATTAGCAGAATTAAAAGCTATCGAAGAAAAAGCAAGAAATAAAGCCAATGAGCTGACTGCACAAATACATGACTGCAGGGTATCATTGTTAAAATCGAAACTTGACTTAGAGGAGCAAGGATGGCAACTCAGTATCCCTGGATATCAGGTTTCCAGGCAAGATGGAAGAGGGGTTTATAAAAGATGGGGTGATAGTATCATTGGTTAAGGAATCATCAATAGTTGTGAGGAGGGAAGCATTTTTCAATCAACCTGTTTCGGGATGTTATTACACACCTCTAGACTTGAATCCATGCCTCCTGTCTCAGAGGTAGGGTCACTACCACTGTACCTCAAGAGACCCCAGCTGGAAGGAGGGATGATATAGGCAATTAGGCAAATTAGGCAAAACTTAGTTGAACTCAGAAACAAAAAGGGAGGCAGCCACACTGTTAGGTTTGTATTACAGACCCCTGAATGGGATGGGGGGGGGGGAAATGACAGGGGCAAATACCTGGGCAGATTTATGAATCATAGAATCTCTACATCGTGGAAGCCAACCATTCATTCCACATTAATGCTCCGAAGAAAATCCCACCACACCCAACTTCCTACCGTATAACCCTGTATTTCCCATGGCTGACCCACCTAGCCTGCACATCCCAGGACATCATGGGCAATTTCCCATGGCCAATCCACCAGAGCCTACACATCTTTGAACCGTGGGTGGCAAACTGGAACACCTGGAGCAAACACATGCAGACACAGAAGGAGAGTGTGCAAACTCCACACAGACGGCTACCTGAGACTGGGGATCGAACTGGGGTCCCTGGTGCTGTGAGGCAGCAGTGCTAACCACTGAGCCACCATGAGTGCAAGAACATAGGGCAATAACAGTTGAGATTTCACATACCCCACTACCATCTGGATACAAACAGTGTGAAAGACATAGATGTCACAAAGTTCTTGAAATGCATTCAAGAGAACCTTTAAACCACGAGTCCACTGACAGAAGGACTTTCAGGTGTGCTGATAAGTGAATGAACAAGAAGCAGATGACCATTTTGGAGATAGTGATTACAATACAATTTGATTTAACATCATATGGAAAGGGACAAAGAGCAGTTCTAAATTGGGGAAATGCAAACTCTAAAACATTGAGCGATGATCTGGCAAAAGTATTGGGACTTGAAGGACAGTCAGTGACAGGTCAGAGGGGAGCATACATTACTAAGATCCTACAAGCACAATATAGACTTATCCTACAAAGATAGCCTGCTTCCACACTGTAGGGATTCTGTGAAATACTGGACTGACTTATCTGAAAATGAATGAATCACCAACGTTAGATGAATTGAATTCGAGGATGTTAAATGAAACCAGAGAGGAAATAGTGAATGCTCTAAGGATCCAGATATGGTCAAGCTACCAGAGAATTGACATATCTGTAAATACTGTAAATATTTAAAATGGGTGCAAGGGACAGGCCAAATAATTATAAGCCGGTCAATCTGACCTCAGTGATGGATAAATTACTAAAAAGAGTTTTGAGAGATAAGGCTGACAGCTACTTGGAACGGCACAGATTTCCCCTGGATAATTAATGTGGTTTTATTAAGTGAAGATCTTATCTTGCCAAGCTAATTCAAAGTTTTGCGGGAGTGGAAAAGTCTGAGAGTAGTGCAATGGGTGTTGACTACATGGATTGGAGTGAGGCCTTTGATAGGGTTCCACATGACAGGATGATCAGAAAAACTGAAGCCCATGAGACACAAGGAAGAACATTGCATTGGATCTAAACTTGGTTCAGTGACAGGAAAGAAAGAGTAATGATTAATGGCTGTTTTTATGAATAGACAGCAGTTTCCAGTGGTATTCCACTGGACTTTTGAAGTCTGTAGTATTTATTAATGACTCCGGCTTCAATGTGGGAGGTCTGATTAGGAAATTTGCAAACAACGCAGTAATTGGCCATGTCACTAGTGAAGAGGCAGGAAGATTGCACTGGTTTGGTTGATTGAGCAGAGAAGTGCAAAATAAAATTAAATTCAGAGAAGTAAGAGACAATGCATTTGGGGAGGGCAAAAGTAAACAAGGAATACAAAATAATAGATGGAGAGGAATGTAAAAGGACTAGTCTCTATTATTGATGAAGCAGAATGTCACAGCTGCACAAAGAGAGGACATCTTGGAGAACTCATCCAAAAAGGCCTTATGGGTAGAACTTAGGATTTTAAAAAGTGCAATCACTATGATATGGTTATATTGTAGGCCCCTCCCAACAGGTAGTGGGAGACTGGGGAACAGATATGTAGGCAGATCATGGAAAGATGATGCATGATTTTTGCAACACTCTGGAAAATTGCCTCAAAATGTCCTGTACATAAAAAGCAGGACAGATCCAACCCGGCCAATTACCACCCCATTAATCTACCCTTGATCATCAGTAAAGTGATGGAAGATCTGGGCTATCAAGCAGCATCTGCTCAGCCACCACCTGCTCAGTGACGCCCAGCTTGGGTTCCGCCAGGGCCACTCAGCTCCTGACCTCACCATTACAGCCTTGGTTCAAACTTGGACAAAAAGAGGTGAGGTGAGGGTGACAGCAGAATGTGTTAAGTGTATCCAGGAGGATTTATTGAAACAAAATGTAGATAGTCCAACAAGGGAAGGAATTGCACCAAACCTTGTATTGGGGAATTGGATTGGGAGTGGCTGTTTGAGGGTAAATCCACAACTGACATGGAGGAGTCTTTTAAAGACCAGTTGATCAGAACTCTAAAATAAAAAGGAAGCATATGAAAGGTTTAGAAAACTGAAATCAGACAAGCAATATAAAGGAAGCAGGAAACAAGGAATTACAAGAGTTAAAAGGGTCCATCAAATGACCTTGGCAAGTAGAAGAAAGGAGCATCCCAAGTCATATAATACATACATTAGGAGCCAGGGGCTAACTAGGAGAAGGGTAGGTCCATGTAAGCACAAAGGAGGACATTAATGCATGGAACCAGAGGACACGGGGGAGGCCCGTAATGAGTATTTAGCATCAATATTAAACATAGAGGATGTAGGATTAGGGAAGGGTATATTGATATTCTTGGGCATATTGATATTAAGAAAGAGGAGCTGTTCAGTATCTTGAAAAACGTTAAGGTAGATAAGACCCCCAGGAAGGATTTATCCCAGGATACTGAAGGATGAAAGGGAGGAAATTTCTGGGAGTTCGACAAAGATCTTTCTATCCTCTTTAGCCATAGCTGAGGTCCCAGAAGACTGGAGAATAGCCAATGTTGTTCCTATGTTTAAGAAGGACAACAGGGGTAATCCAGGAAAGTATAGCCCAGTGAGCCTTACATCAGTGGCAGTGACATTATTGGAGAAAACTCTTAGGGGCAGAATGTATCCACATTAGGTGAAGGGAGAACTCCTTAGGGATAGTCAGCATGGCTTTATGCGAGGGAGGACATTTTGCACATATTTGATTGAGTTTTTGAAGGAGTGGTGGGATGATTGACAAGGGTAAAATAGTGGATGATGTCTGCATGGACTTTATTAAAGCATTTGACAAGGTCCCTCATAGTAGATGGCTCAGAAGATTAATGTGCATGGGATCCACAGCGAGTTGGTATATAGAACATAGAACAAAGAATATTACAGTGCAGTACAGGCCCTTCGGCCCTCAATGTTGCGCCTACCTGTGGAACTAAGCTGAAGCCCATCTATCCTACACTATTCCATTTCATCCAAATGTTTATCCAATGACCATTTAAATCCCCTGCAAGTTGGTGAGTCTACTACTGTTGCTGGCAGTGCATTCCACACTCCTATTACTCTCTGAGTAACGAAACTACCTCTGACATCTGTCCTATATCTATCACCCCTTAATTTAAAGCTATAAAATTGGAAACAATTTGTAAATTAGATACAAAATTGGTTAGGCCATAGAAGACAGAGGATAGTTGTGGAGGGTTGCTTTTCTTACTGGAGATCTGTGACCAGTGGTGTTCCACAAGGATCAATGCCGGGAACTCTGTTTGTAATTTATATAAATGAGTTGGATGAAAATGTAGGTGGTCTGATTAGGAAGCTCACAGATGACATGAAAATTGATGGAGTTGTAGATGAAGGTTGTCAAAGGCTACAGCAGGATATAGACCAGTTGGAAAGTTGGATGGAGAAGTAGCAGATGGAGTTTAATCCGGATAGTCTGAGCTGATGCATTTTGTGAGATCAAACTCAAGAAGGAAGTATACAGTAAATGGCAGAACTCTTCACATATTGGGGTGCAAGTCCATAGCTTCCTGAAAGTGGCAATGCAAGTGGATAAAGAAGGCAGATGGTATGCCTGCTTTTAACAGTCGGAGCACTGAGTATAAAAGTTGGTAAGTCAAGTTGCAACTGTGTAAAACTTTAGTTAGACCACATTTGGACTATTGTCTGCAGTTTTGATTGCCACTCTGTAGGAAGGACATGAAGGCATTGGACAGGGTACAAAAGAGGTTTACCAGAAAGTTGCCTGGACTGGAGTGAATTAGCTATAAGGAGGGGTTGTACAATCTTGAATTGTTTTCGCGAGAGCACTGGATGCTGAGAGCAACCTGATAGAAGTACATCAAGTTATGAGAGGCATGGATAGGTTGGATAATTGGAGTCTTTTCCACAGGGTAGAAATTCAAATGCTAAGGTCATAGGTTTCAGGTGAGAGGGGAAATGTTTAAAAGATATGTATGAGGCAAGTTTTTTATACAAAGGGTAAGTGATGCCTTGAACGTGGTGCCAGGGAAGATAGTAGAAGCAGACACAATAGCAATGTTTAAGAGACATTTAGACTGACACATGAACAGGCGAGGAACATGGACCATGTGCAGACAGATGGGATTAGTTTAGATTGGCATCCTGGTTGGCATGGACATGGTGGGCCAAATGGCCTGTTTCTGTTCTGTGCTGTTGTACGTAATAAACAGGAAGGCATATTGAGACGAGTGTGAGAGACTTGCATGATTGCAGGGGACTGAAAGGTGCAGCAGAGGTAGATGAAGTGGTAAAGAAGGCTTATGGATGCTGACCATTATTGAGTGAGGTATTGAATACAACATCATATAAAAAAGATTATATAAGACATGCGGGTTAAAAAACGTGGCGTTGGAAAAGCACAGCCAGCCAGGCAGCATCTGAGGAGCAGGAGAGTTGACGTTTCAAGCATAAGCTCTTCATCGGGACTGAAGATGATGAAGATGATGAAGAGATAAAGACCTTCCTGATGAAGAGCTTATGCTTGAAATGTCAACTATCCTGCTCCTTGGATGCTGCCTGACCTGCTGTGCTCTTTTTAACTCTGATCTCCAGCATTCGCAGTACTCAATTTCTCCTATATACGTTATGGATTAGGCCACAGCTCAACTAATGTCTACACTTCTATTTAGCACATCTATAGGAAGGACATAATCCTTGTGGAGAGAATACAGAGGAAACTTACAAAAATGCATCAGGCTTAAAGATTGCAGCGATAAGCAAAGATTAGATAGGCTGGGTTTGTGTTCATTAGAACAATGTACACTGAGTGGTGACCTCATAGAATCCATGCAACCCATCAAGTCCACATGGACTCTCTGAAGAGTATCCCACCAATCCATCCCCTACCCTATCCTTGTAACTCTGCATTTCCCATTGCTGCAACTCACCAAACCTGCACATCCTGGAACACTATGGGCAGTTTAGCACAGCCAATCCACCTAAACTGCACACCTTAAGAGTGTGGGAGAAAACTGGAACACCTGGAGGAAACCCACACAGAAAATATGCAAACTCCACACAGATTGAGGGTGGAATCGAACTTAGCACTGTGACGCAGTAATGTCTGCCACTGAGCTACATGACTTAATCAGCATGCAGGAAATACTGAGGGTTTAGATGGACAGGAAAGTTCAGGAAAGACCTGGTTCCTCTCATGGAAAGATCAATTTCCAGGGGGTAAGGATCGGAGGTAGAAGGGTGAGAGGGGACAGAAGAAAACCCCTTTCCGCCAAGAGAGTAAGGAGGGTCTTCAATTCGCTGCCCAGTGGGTAGTTAACATAGAACTCACATTTGAAAGGAACCTGGATGTACACTTAAAGCAATACATCCTGCAAAGCTAGAGCACCCGGTGCTGCTAGATGGAGTTAGAGTAGACAGCTGGATTACTGAGCCACCACAGAGGCTGAATGGCCTCTTTCCTGTCCTGTAACTTTTTTTTAATCATTCTGGTTTTTCTGCGCTGGTCATGCCGTCTGCCATCTGAGCCCTAAAGTCTGGACATGAAACAAATCACTGTGGACGCTGGAAATCTTAAACAAACACAGACATTGCTGGAGAAACTCAGCAGCTCTGATGATATCAGTGGGGACAAAGCAGAGTCAGTGCTTTGGGTCCTTCTTTAGAACTCAGAGTTTTGCTTTAGTTTTTATTCCCAAAGGGCTGGGGTTCTCTCTCTCTCAACATTTCTGCCTCTGTCCTCCTCTTTCTTCCTTTACGACACATCTTTTTAGTCTCCTGCCTTATAGCCACTATGTGTGGCTTGGCAACAAATTATGTTCGGTAATAATCTTATGAGGTGGTTGTGAATCCTGCTATATAAAGACACTAATGTCCACAAGATGTTTTACTTTAAATGTATGCACCAGGTCTTTCCTCCATCCACTTGCTAGTTTAGGTATCCCCTCAGCCTGTATTCCTTTCCAGATCTTTGCAGCATTAGTTTTCCCTGAAAAGCCTGAAATATGAAACAAACTTGGCGCTGGTCTAGAAGCTTCTACCATCATTCCACAAGGTTCCGAGATTTCCACCATTGCAGGATTGTGACTGATTTCCCAGGATTAACACATCTTGGTTTGTCTGGATAGAATTGAGAAGCCAGCTGTATGTTCCAATACTGACCTGAAGGTTCACTAGATTGGTCCTTGAGATGGGAGGGTTGTCTATGACGAAGGGCTGAGAAAATTGTATGATATTCTCTAGAGTTTAGAAGAATAGCAGATTACCTCATTGAACTGTGAAGAGTCTTGAGAGAATAGACACTGATTGATTCTTCCTGGCTTCCCTCCTGGGGAGTCTAGAACAACACGCCACAGATAAGGGACTAATCATTGAGCACTGAGATCGTAGAACCCCTACAGTGTGCAAATAGGCCATTCGGCCCAACAAGTCCACACTGACTCTCCGAAGAGCATTCCACCCAGACTCACCACCCTACCCTATCTCTGTAACCCCGCATTTGCCATGGCTCATCCACCTAACCTACAGATCCCTGGGCACTATGGGCAATTTAGCATGGCCAATTCACCCTCACCTGCACATCTTTGGACTGTGGGAGGAAAGAGCTGAAAAATATGTTGCTGGAAAAGCGCAGCAGGTCAGGCAGCATCCAAGGAGCAGGAGAA